>NC_092067.1:7822365-7824865 GCF_039877785.1 Chaetodon trifascialis | reverse complement strand
TGCTGTTGTGTTTCACAGTGTGAGAGACAAAGCGCTGGCCTGCACACCGACAAGCCTCCCCGGCCAGCTACAGTAAACTGGTAAACACACGTCTGTTTGGCTCAGCGGGGGATGACAAACACCCGCCGAGGAGGCAGAGATGAGAGGGCGGGAGGAACTGAGGAGAAAGCCTGTTTTGACTCTTTGGCTTCTGTGTCTCTTGGCGCCTAATGTCCAGAAATCTGGGGCCAAACAACATTCTGAAAGGTCCCGGCACGACTGCCAAAAGCAGAATGGATGGAGACAGAAGGAAGCGAGAGGAGGGGGGTAAAGGGCAGTTTATTTTAGTGAGGGACACTGGACAGTGGACTCACCTTCATTTTTTTTAATTTGTAAGGTTGGAGGGAGGGAGAAAGTCCCAGAAAGACAGATAAATAATAAGAAGAAGTCTTCTACTCTTTTCCCAGTGGCTGTCTTAACAATATGTTCTTGTTCAGCAGAAAACAGTGATCAGGATTACGTGAGAAAGAGACAAGGTATAAAGGAGAGGTGTGCATGATGCAACAAACTGACACAGCAAAGACATAGAACATTTCCTCAATTATGTTTGTTTTCTTCTATATCAGGACAACTCTGACTTTATTATGTCTGTTCTCAAAATCTGATTAATGACTAAAAACATCTGATCTACATTTTGATGCAGTATTTTCTGTGGCCTTGGTCCACATGTTCAAATGTTTTTGCAAAGACCCAATTACTGCAGTTCAAATTCCAACCAGAGACCTTAACTACGGTTACTAAACATCCCGGTTTGTCCAGAATTGTCCCAGTTTCAAGCTGGTTGTCCCAAGTCCTGACAAATATCTGTAAAACACTATTTCCCAGTTTTCAGCATTCACTACCAAATTGTCAATTAAAAAACTAATTATAATCTTCTGTTTATTTTCAGTGCTTATGTAGACATTTATCATGTTCTGACCCACATTACCTAACCAGTATAAAAACATAAATAATCTTTGTGTATCAATCAATCAATCAATCAATCAATCAGTGTGTTGCTGTCAAGGCTGTTGCTAGACAATGAGTCGTAGTTACCTGCCGCCCAGCCTGATGAGAATGCCTATGGTGAGTGTAGGAGCACATGCATGAAGGTGTGGCACACTTAAGGGTCCAAGTTTAAGGCTTTGAAAGTAAGGTCACCCAAACCTGAACCAAAGTGTTTTTGTTGTCTAAATGTAACCACAGACAGAACTCAGGATGTAGACCCCAGTCTCTCATGTCAAGATCCTGCACTTTATACACTTACCAACCCTCACCTCAACCTCCTCCGTATGACTTGGGTGCCCTTGTGTTTTTTGTCACTACAAAGTAACAGTAAAATAATTTAGCTCTATGCAAACAGGCACAGTCTCTCATACTACCTCTGCACTTTTCATGTCCTGGTTCTAGTCCACTGAAAAGGGCCAACGCATCTCTGCATTGCTGTATACCAACATACACACTCCTATGTTTCATGCCCTCACACAGTGACATTTGGAGGTCGTTTGTGTGAGTTGATGTCTGTCTGCTCAAAGACATCTCCCTGAAGCTCTCAACGAGGTTGATCGGCCTGGCCGCGAGCCTGCGGCGGCACGCTTTACCGTGCCGTGTAACCATGCCGACAGGATTGGGCCAGGGTCCAGGAAGACAGTCGGCTCTGGAAGCTGTCAGCAGCAGCTCCGTTTGACAGCATGCAAATGTATGCAAATGAAGAGGTCCAGCCATGACACCTGCACACAGGAGGAATGGACCATGCCCTTCCCAACAGAGGACTCAGGATGGCGGGTACACTGCCCAACACACACACACACACACACACACACACACACACACACACACACACACACACACACACACACACACATATTCGTATATGCAAACACAGACACACACTGCGATCCTTCAGTACCTATTAGCTGAGCTGAGTTCTTTATTTTTGACTCACATTCAGAATTATGGCCCAAAATATAATGCTTATATATAAACAGCCTGAATTCAGCAGATCATTAACACCTTTCAAGGTGTTTTTCTGTCAAACAGATGGAGATGTACCATCAAAACACTCCTTCTGAAAAGCAGGTCTTGTCATCACCAGATGCCCTCTGATTATTGAATATAACTGAGAAAATTCTGTTAAACTGCAGCAATGAGACAAATTCATTATTTATCTATGTTCAAATACATCCAGGGGAGTTTTTCCCTCATTATTGACCTTTAAAGCAGCACAGCCAACACACGTTCTCCACCTTTTAACTTACGGTGGAGCTTTTTCCAGGCTTCAAAGTAAAGTCGTTCCAGTTTATTGTTCAATGGGTCAAAATCATGTACCCGTGCGATAAAAATGCACGACGCTGCTTGGCCTCTTCTCGTTCCTCTGAAGTGTTTTGACTCCTGTGTTGACCCTGCCGGCTGGTTTTGGCATTCCAGCAGGCTGGAGGAGAGGAGGAGTGAGCTGTGGCCCCCAGCAACTCCTGCACACACA
>NC_092067.1:7780000-7822165 GCF_039877785.1 Chaetodon trifascialis | reverse complement strand
CACACACACACACACACACACACACACACACACACACACACACACACACACACACACACACACACACACACGCACGCACACGCACTGTCCTTGGGCTGCAGCGTCCAGGGTTTCTGCTGGTCAGCAGAAAGAGAACGGCTGTGTGATGGCACAAGTGTGTCTGTGTGTGTGTTTTGGAAGGGATGTAGCTGTCAAAGGATGCCTGAGTGTGTGCGTGTGTGTCTATGCGTATGTGTGTGTGTGTTTGTGTGCATATGCATGCACATGTGTATGTGTGTGTTAAAAGTAAGGAGAGGTGGGGCAGCCTCAGGGAGGGAGATGAAGCCTAGTGGCTCTGATCCAGACCTTGTACCATGTAAACTGACTACACACCCAACCCTTCAAAAACCTCATATTTATTACACACACACACACACACACACACACACACACACACACACACACACACACACACACACACACACACACACACACACACACACAAACAGAGTCTCCCCTTTGCCCTTGGCTGTCTGTTTTGGTGTGTGTGAGAGCAGATGGACAAGTTCATCGACCCTGAGGGACGAGAGGAGCCTGCTTCTCTTAGAATCACAAAATACAAAACAGTACACACAACAAGAAGATTAAAGAATAACGACGCAGTTAAAACAATAGAAGCAACATTGTTACTCTGGCCCGCGTTGTTACTTTTCAGACATTAGTATCAGGGTCTTGTTCGAGCTTCCAGACTTATCAGAAAGATGAATGTAATGATAAATGCTAATGTTAGCATTGCCAACTTACGAGTCAACAAAAATCTTTATGTGTTTATTAGAAGAGATTTGATAAGTTTTAAATACCACACCAACCTGCAGCATAATATTTTTGTCTTAACTTCAAGGAAAAGAATAAAATAAAATAGAGAGACTAATGCACACATATCAGGAAGCAACAGGCAACATCATGTATAACACTTTATTATAGTTTAAATATCTGAGATATAACATTCGGCCTGAGTGGATCATAATGCAGCAGAATTAACTTAAAGAAACAGACATTCTGTTTTTTCTCGTGACTCTTACAGCAACAATTCATACTAAATTAAACTAAATGCATCGCAGTCAGCCTTTCAGGCCTGTGCTGTGTCCTAACTACCTGGATTTATTCCAGAGGTCGACTGTCTTCATGTTGAATGAAGGGAAGCAAATGGTTGACTGGACATGACAGCACACAGTGGAAAATAATTGAGTTCATGTAAACAGGTGGCAACATGCTAAACCACTGGTGAAATTATTTGACATCTAACGAAGCAAATGTAACGGCTTTACAATAAGATGTATAATGAGTGTATTCTATGAAGCCATACAGAGTTAACAGGTATGAAGTTACTAGCTAGGATTAGCTGCTTTGTTTACGCTGCGGGACAATAAAATCCTCTGAGCTGATCTTAAATCTGCAGCTTCGCCGCTGGAGATTTCCTGTAACTTTAAATCCTCAGTGGGTCACTGCAGCTCCGACCTGGTCACGGGATCACACCACTAACATGCTTGTCAAAGTGAGAAAAAGTGAAATGAGAGTCCCCCTCTGCATCTCTCTCCCTCTCCTCTGTCCTGATGATTGATGACTCCACACACAGTCAGTGTTTGCCTTCTTCACGCCACCCCTCACTCTCGTATAGGGAGAAGATATTTATGGGTTTGCTGAGCACTTAACACTGAGGAGACTCTCTCGTCTCTCAATGGTTCAAATCTCCATAGCGGATGCAGATTTATCATATCGAAAAAGAAATCTCATTTTAATTCAAATTTGAATTGGGAAATATGTGACGATTTGCATGTAGTGTCATGTAATTTGTAAATTATGGTTATTAACTGAATGAAATATGAATTGTAGATTTGCCAAAAATAGTTTTTGTGAGCCACTACAAAATTTGCAGCAAGATAAGACCAAAATAGAAAAAATAGAAAATATTATTTCCTGAATTTTACTCCAGCTCCATACCCCCCCACCCACCCTCCGTCCTAATCTGGGCCATGTTCACTCATGCAGCAGTAACGGTGAAAAACTAACCCGTCTCTGGGAGCACAATGGCGGGTGCCCCCCTGCCCCTCAGACTCCCCACATAGACGGTGCTGTCTGACAAGCCCGCCTGCCAAACAACTCAATTAAGCAGAAAAGGAGGCAAGAAAGAGAAGCCCAAACAGAGGAGAGAGAGAAAGGAAGGGAAGAAAGAAGACAGGAAAACAGAGGAGGGAAAGGGCCGGTGGCTGTCAGGCCTCGTCGACACCCAGCCGACGCTAAGCGAAAAGCGACAGAAACACAAAACAGGAAGAAAAGAAAACTGATCTGTGATGTGTTAACTGGAATTCCTGCTTCCAAGGCCACCGAGGGTTCAGAGGGCAAAGTGAGGGCCAGGGGTTCATTGCCACAGCGACACACAGTCACACACACACATTTAAAAGGACCGTACTCGTATTTTCGCTCATTTTAGCTTATTTTCAAACTGCATATGTCACTGTGCGTCCATTCTACAACAGCTGCTCTCAAGTTTTAAATACTTTTTCTTTTATTCACTTATCCATTGAAATATCCATTCATTGCTTTATGGTATCAAAATCAATTGCAGACACGTGCAACTTGTGTGATTGTAGGGATTCGAAGTGATGAGTCGTGATAATCGTTGGTAATCAAAGTTCCGAATGTAATCCATTAATTGATTAATTGAAACCAAAATTAATCACAGAGGCAGTGCAAATTTGTCATGGATGTGAGCAAAAGATAAGTAGTCTCTAAAGAGACCCTCAAACCACCGCCATCATATCGTACAATCAGCAGTACGTGTTTGGGGTCTGTGGGCTGAAAACATAACAGATCACTTTCATAGATGTGTGAAATACCTGTCACCAGATACCTTCAGTTTGAGGAAATTCATACATCACACATCATCCACACTGGGCCAAGTCTGAGTATCAGAAATAAAATCTGACTTGGACACAGCATGCTAGCACCTGCCACATGTGCTGTGTCTCAAACTCCATAAGTAGAGACACAAAATTGAATATACAAACATGTGATTGAATCCTGCTCTTTTGACATTCTTCTAAACATTAAAAAAAAAAAAACAAAAAAAAACCCAACTTACAT
The DNA here is from genome assembly GCF_039877785.1 of Chaetodon trifascialis. Lineage (NCBI taxonomy): Eukaryota > Metazoa > Chordata > Actinopteri > Chaetodontiformes > Chaetodontidae > Chaetodon > Chaetodon trifascialis. The sequence goes on along the minus strand of NC_092067.1, from coordinate 7,819,042 downwards.
GAATTAAAAAACATCTGCACATTGAACCACCTAGTGAAATAGATTGACTTTAATCCCCCAACATTCAAAACTGTCCAGCAGAAAATCAGGTTTACAAAGTCCAAATAAAGATTTTATTCTGATGTGGCAGCAGGTAGTAAGTACTTCTTTGAAATCCTACTTTTGCTTTGGATCTCTGAATCAATGCTTGGTGTTAGGATGTAGAGGTATGGTGAAATAACAAGACCACAATGTCTCTAATTTAAGGTCTGATAATCTGGTGTCGTCTGTACCTGCCCTCTATCTGTCACATGGTGGGAAAGGCTCCAATCTGCTGATCAGGTAAGGTGGATAATCAGTTCTGCAAATCTGCAAATTTGTAATTTTATGCACTTTCCCAAATAAATACATTTAATAGTGATATGGAAACCAGAGCTTGATTTCCACTATTAGGCCCGTAATGTCTCAGTGTGAATTGCTGCTCAATCTTGCCATCTGCTACATTAACACATGCAAATTATTGAACCTATTCATCTTAAAATCAGACTTATATCAATTTGAAGGCAAAAAATTTGCAAATCTTTAGATTATTTAAGATTTTGTAAAGACAATACATCTCCCGTGACCACACACCATCTCAGCCCGTCTTTTAGCTGCTTGATAGGGGTAATGAGGTGACGGTCGATGGTGGCCTGTAAAGTTGTAATGAGGACCACGGTGTGAATAGGACAGAGGGCTGGAATGGGTGGGAGAGAACACGATGCTTAATGAGCGGGCTCAGCAGTAACCCTGTTGTATCAGCTCGGCCTGAGAAAGAAGGGGTGACAGAGGGGATCGGGAATTTCAGGGTGGGACAGCACAGGAGGGCCCGATGTTATTTAGGGAGGGGATGAATAAAAGCTGGGTTAGAAAGTAAATGGGGGTCCTGACCAGCCCCTGTGCTCTGCTCATTGTGGAGATGAAATTTATGGCTCAGGACTTCCTAAGCCAAGGACTCCCCACGTTGACTGGTTAAGTGCTGTGAAACAGTACGACAAAGGCTGGAGGCAAACAACACTCTGAGATGAGAGGCTGCAGGAGAGGGGACAGTGGAATACAATGTGTCCCATCCACAACAGAGACACTTGTTGGAGTAGAAAGTGACTGGTTGAATACACAGTAACATGCTGAAATCCAAATGAATGCATAAAGTCACTTTGGCAACGTAGGTGCTAACAAATATTTGTAAGGCTAAAAACAGCTGTGAAGACATTCTGGCCTCAAGTGTATGAAGCTCCACCTCTGCGACTGATGCTTTCCTCACCAGGTCCATTAGTCGTCAGAATCAGGAACCCTCAGAGTGTCTTATTGTGCTTAAACCATGGCCAGACAAGAAGCTTGATTTTAGATCATTTTGCAAATCCTGAGTTATGTCCATTGAGATCGTTTTAACATTCTTTACTTTCTATGATACACAGCAACACAGAACAGTTAAGGTTAGGCAACTCAATCACTTGGTTAAGGTTAGAAACAGATTGTAAAATAATAAGGCAAATGTTAATATTTGATATGAAGATAATAAGTGCAATAATAATATTGAAAACTACAAACTGAGGGGGTGACTATGGTCATGGTTAAAGAAAAATGTTGACTGTCAGAAGGAAACAGAGAGCAAACAGTGGTCTCTTGTTTTGAAGTCCCTTGTTTTGTTGACCCATCCGTCCACTCCAACCTCTGTGGTTATATAATGACAAGAATCATAATTCTTATGGCTGCTTGAGGGCTTTTTTGGGGGCATTTGCTGAAACGTCAACTGCTGTCACATTTCTTGGTCTCTTCCTGGGATGCTGGGATTTTATCACTTACTAGAGGCACAAAAAGAAGCTGCACTCAAATATTCATCCATTTTTTTTTTTCAGTTTGTTGTTGGTAAAGTCATGGTGAGTTTCACCAGTGGGAGCTGACCAAACTCTAGGAGCTGAAGCAAGGACTGTACAGTACAGTATTTATGATGACCTGTACCTGCTGGCCAGCTGGTGCACAGCTTTTGAAAGGTGGGGTGAGTGTTTAGGTGTCCCGTTATAACCTGGTAATCAGGTTGAATGGTTATTTAATGTGATTGAAAAAAAAAAAAAAAAGCAGATCAGGCAAGAATTTGCATATGTGGAACAGGGCTCATCCTATTAAACACCTTTAACTCAAAGCTGAAAGTATAAAATATTAGTGAAAGTTATATAAAAGTTATATCAATCATAAAGCTATACTTGCTGCACAAAATGAAAAAAAAAAAGCTTAATTTACTGTCTTATTTTATAAGCTTCACCATCTGAGGTAGCAGCAACACTGAAGGTTCCAAGAAGATGCCAAGATACATTGTGAACATTTATTGTGGTCTGTCAATCATAATGTCTTTATACACCTCGGCCACCTGTATACAGCTGCACAGATTACTTTAACTCCAAGTGGCACTTTGAGTTGATTATTAGTGAATTTGAGTTAAAGGATCTGAAAAGAGCATTTTTGGTCAATGCTTCAAATGAGTCATTCTGGAGAAAGATGGCTGAGAGTGTCATCTCTCCTTCTTCTTCACAATGCGATTACATGACAACGTGTCAGATTTGTCGTCCGTCTCACACCCCTCCATCTGCCCGCCCCTTCCTCTTGTCCTGTGCACGAGCACAAATGCCGCCTTTTGCTGATTGGCTGGAATAGTGTTGTGTGGCTCAGTCTGAGTCATTTCATTTGTTTCCCTATTGCAGAGCAAGGCTGTGTACAAACAACAGATTTTTTTTTTCAGCGCACACACAGAACAGACAGCTAATAGATGAATTTCAGATTGAGCAAATATCAACAATCTTTATTGAGAATGACTAACCCCACCTTTAATAGTAAGTTTGTATTAGTTTACATAGTTTTGGTCACTTGTACCTGTTTGTGACTCTTAACTGGGTATCATATATACTCTTTTGTACCTTTTGACATTTTTCTTAGCTTGTTATGTCACGTCGCCCTGCTGGTCAGGTCTCACAGATTTTAACCTCACTCAGACTTTTTGATGCAGTGAATCAGAGGTAAATAGAAACACATGCTATGCCTTTAAGGGGAGCAAGAAGAATTCAGTGCTAAGTCTGCTTTTCTGGTCATTGGCCACAATGAGCACAGTGTGTGTGTGCGTGCATGTGTGTGCATGTGCATGTGTGCGTGCATTGTCTTAGGAGCTCTCCTCGCCCCATTGAACAACAGTGATGAAATGGAGATGAGTTAAAGTGCTAACACAAAGACAGACCAGACCCCTGCGTAGCTGCAACAATGAACCCACCAAACAGGAGAAAGTGAGAGCCTCTTGGAGAAACAGAGAGAATGAGCAGAGAATGAGAGGGGGGAGAAATTAAGGAGCCAAACTTCAAAAAAAAAAAAAAAGAAAGAAAAGGAGAAGGGCTGAACCATCCTGAGAGCAGGAGGAAATGGATGGTGAGCAAAGGTGGCAGAATAGAGAGCAACCCGGAGAAAATAGCAAGGTAGCTAATCCCTCCAGAGATAAAGCAGCTATATGTAAATGAAAGACGTGAAGTTTGGCCATCTTACTTTGATCTATGAATCAGGCTCTCCCTCCCTCCCCCTCTTTTCCTCCTTCACTCTCACCCTCTTCTCCTTCCTCCTTTTTCCTTGTAAGAAAATCAAGCCTTATTTAGCTTAATCTCACTTAATGGCATCCAGCTCCTCTTTTGTCCACGCTGATGCTAATAGATTCCCGTCCTTTCACTCACCACTATTCACATATCTACCCTCCATAATCCTCTTATTCTGGGGTAGCAATTATTTTGAGTATTTTATCAGCATTATGATTATGATTATTTTCATTATTATTATTCATGCAGGCAGTGCTAAGGGCCAGGTTGCGGCTGAGAATCCTCCCTCCTACCAGCACCTCTTATTCTCGCCTAGAATGAGGCTGCCTGCTTTCTTCCAGAGGGGTGGCAAGTTTGCAGGAGTGAACCCCATTCAGCAAGACACATTTTCTGGGCGTTTGAACATATTGTGGAGTGATTGTAATGAGTAGCACCAAATCACCCATCCCGGCTCCTTAACACAGAGAAACATCAAGAATTTGAGGATGGAGGAGAGAGAGGGGGCTGATAATCAAAAGGCCTCCATTCTGCAGAGCAGTAATTACACGGGTGGGTTTTGATCTTTTGCTTGTTGGGGCAATGAATGGGGGAGAGATGAGGACTGTTTCACTATTTTGGGCAGCGTGGAGGGTGGAAGAAGCAATTCAGCTCAGCAACTCATCAGCATCAGCAGTGAAGACCCACTGAACATGGTGTCCATTCACTTTCTGTAAGTGAATTCCTTTTCAAGATATTATGGGATGGCAGGCAATGTAGTACTGACTACAGAGAGAGAGGGGCCAAAAGTTGAAATTTTAAAACTGACAATTAAAAGTGGTGTCATTTACATACAACTGATTTGCAACAGAAAATACATTTCAGGGGGAATGTAATTCAGTACGGATTCTAATTTTTCTAAGTGTAATGAGGAAATGCACTTAAGATTAGAGAGGGCTCATGAAATGTTTGTTAGCATCAGCAAAACAGTTTTTTTTGCTAATCCCAACCACACAGCTTTGGTTGCCTGAATCCAACCATCCACTTCAGGTTAGATACATAAAGGTAGTGCTTCATTCACTGATAGCTGATGTTACACACACAGCTGCAAGTTGAAGAACAAACACACATGTGATTTAGAGTAAGCAGCATAATCGAGCTTAACTTCCTGAGCATACTGTTTCTCCATGGTGGCATGCTAAATATAAATATACTTCGCCCTCTTGTGCATTTTGAAGTGGCACTAGGCTTGTGCCAAAGGACGTCCATGAACTGTGACTTTGGAACACCACTGCCAATTCAACTTCACAGTTTTCCTAAAAATTTTATAGTTTTCTGAGCCTCAGTGAGCTGAGGGTTCAGGGCCTCGCTCACAGGCTTCACTTTCCCCACCCAGAGTTAGGATTTGTCTTTTTCACAACTTCTCCTCAACACACACCTGAATGCTCTCTCTCTCTCTCTCTCTCTCTCTCTCTCTCTCTCTCTCTCTCTCTCTCTCTCTCTCTCTCTTCTCTCTCTCTCTCACACACACACACACACACACACACACACACACACACACACACACACACACACACACACACACACACACACACACACACACAAACTGAAATACATGTACAGCAAATATAGATACACTCATCTGAACATTCAAACATGAGCATAGGTAGAAATGTTGGGCCTCCAAACAGAGCATCACTCTCAGTCTAATATTAAATACTGACTGTTCAATAAGCATCAATAAAGAGAAAGTTTGGAGGAAAACAGGAAACAAGCAGGCAGTCAAAGAAGTGTCATCTGACAGAGTGTACTGCTAAATTGTAATTAGTGTGTGGGAAAAATGACACCTCTGTTTTATAAAACAACTCTGCCCACTTCAAAGCAGTGAGAGGAACACAGACAAAAACACAAATCCAAAAATCTCTCATGTGAAATTACCACAACTGGTTTGACAGGCAATACTGACATCATGTTGGACTCCATTGCTCATAAGAAACTGAGAATAGCTTTTTAAATATGAAAAGTTTTATTTGATAAGAGTCCAGCACTCTCCAAATTAAACTGTCATCGTCTTTCAACAAGCCATAACACAAAAATCAAACACCGCAGTCAGACACCACACATACAGTCATTACAGCTCACACTTTCTATAAGAATCATCCAAACAGTCAACTGTTTCTCTGTGACATAAGAAAAATGAAATGAATATTACCTCTGAAACAAAAGGGGAAGGGGGATTATTAGATTGACTTCACAAAAAAACTGTCTTACCAACTACAGAATAGATTCATTGGGCTTAAAAAGATTAAAGGATAATGGTGAGTAATTGCAGTAAATTATTACAAATATGTTAAAAATGTTAAATAACAATTCATGTAGAAAAAAGAGAAAGAAGTCCATCCCTCAGAAATCCACTTTAACTTCAACTTCAACATGTCACTTTGGGAATCTGGGAGCCGGAGTGGAGTGGCTAAATCTAGGCAGTCTGCAGACTCCACAGGGACATGAAGGCCCTCCTGAGGCCCCTGCAGAGCTCCACTGCACAGGGGCCAGTGAGGCCTCCATGGGGCGCGGAGACAACAGGGGACATTTAGCAACAGAGGATGACGAAGTGGAGGAAGAAGCGGAGGAGGCTGCTGAGGTGAGGAGGGAGTCCTGGGTGAGGAGGAGCTGACTGGGGCCAGAGATGAGGGGCCACCCTCCAGTGAGCAGCAGCCGGGGGACCGGCCCTGCATTCACCCCCATCCCCACACTCACCTCCCCGAGCAGACGCCGCATCTCCTGCAGAGATGAACCCAGGAGGAGGATGTAGTTCCTGGCCAGAACTAGGGTGGAGATCTTGGAGAGGCGGCGGCCTGGAGGAGCTCCAGGCTGGTGGGACTGAGAGGAGGAGGCAGAAGATGGCGAGGAGGCGTAAGGTACCATGACCTCCCTCAGGGCATCCATGGCGATGTTCAAGTCCTGCATTCGCTTCCTCTCCCTGCTATTGATCTTCCTCCTGAGCTCCTGCTGCTCCTCGGGGCTTAGCTCCCTCTGAGGTTTGGTTGATCTTTGGCCACTCTGGAGGCCGAGCATGGGTGTGGGATTTAGGCGGGAGCTCAGGTTGAACCCTGGAGGGCAGTGGGGCAAATCCTGGACAGACCCAGGGCCACAGAGAGCTAGAGACTCCTGGGTCCTGATCACTGGGTTTGACAGCACATTCATAGTCTCTTCAGAGGTGTGATGTAGTCTTCTGAGGTCAGTGCAGTCTTCTTAAAAATGTCTCCAAGAGACAAAACAAAAGTAGTCTCGCAGTCAAAGCAAAAATACTTCACTTGTGCTTTTTTTTCAAAATCCTGCAAAAATCAAATCTTCATCCCCTCCTCCTGTTGATCCCCCGTTGCTGGCAGAATACAGCTGCCATCCAACAACAACGACACACCAGACGTTTGTACTTTTGGGCTTCACAGGTTTCTGGCTGCACGAGTAAGTGAGAGCTTCCTAAAGTGGCAGCTCAGTTTTATCTCATTTCCACAGCTGCGGGAGGCGAGAATGACAGCTCACACAGTGGAAAAGTGAACTAAATGCTCCCCTCACATACCCCCACCTCAGCTCAACTCCTCCCAGACACATGATGTGCTCTTTAGAAACACACATATGGACGTCCGGCTGTTCGATATTTGACAATTAAACGAGAAACTGGTTGAAGGTGGCAACACCAGCAGAACCCCTTTGAAAATTGGGACAATTTAAAGTAAGAGGCTAGAAAACATTAGAGAAAAAAAATCTAGGGGTAATTTAGTTAATCCCAGAGGTAATTTCACTGAGATCAGGATCACTGAAGAGAAATCTGTGCACAGGAAGACTATCCAGCACAAAAGCAGCAGATATACAAACACAATTCAAACATTCAGTTAACATCTAAAGCTGGCTGTTCCATCCACAGTGCTTTGAAATTGTTCTTGTTTTTTTGAGAGTTGAGAGTTTTTGGTCATTTTGTATTATTCCAGATCAGATCGAACGTGAGCACAACTAAAGTTAAAAACTACCATGAACTGATATTTTACTGTGTTTTTTGAGTTATTTTATTTGTGAGCAGCATTGAATTTCCGTCTCAGTCATCCAGGTCATGTTACCTAAGGAAGGTTGAATGAAGGGTAACAAGTTGGACTTCGTTGTAGAAACTTGAAAACCTTTCTCCTCTCGTCCATCACCATCAATGATCCCACAGAGGTTAAACACCTGGGACTCCCCTCCAGTAAGTTTTTTTTTTATTGTTACAAAACATGAAAGACAGTAAAGATGCAGTTATCCCAGAACAGAGGATATTCCATTCCCTGCAGATTGAATTGGATGAAAAATTCTGGTAAATCCAACCAGAAGCAGTGACAGACACTGACAGAGTCTCAGTGCAGCAGGTGGCTTAAGTCAAGTTAATGAATGAGGGGAAACAAGGACATTGTCACTGCTCTGACAAGTTATTTGCATGACTATATAGCTTTTACTGTGCCGTCCTTTTGTACATTTAAACCTCTTATGGTGATGTTTGCCCTTCCAGAACTTTGGTCAGAACCTGAAATATATATCTGGTAACTATATGATCTTATTTTACTTTGTCTTTGTGTTAAGTGCATTGAAAGCACACAAAGCACAACATTGTGAGCTTAATGGAATGTACCACTGCTGTCATTTCACTACTTGGAAGCCATTAAAATGATCAGAAGTTTGTTCTGTGGCAGAGAGTAGGTATTAGTAGTATTAGCATGAGTATTAATTGTGTCAGACAACAGTTTTGGCAAACAGTGAATGGATGCATCAATGTGTGCTAGGAGTTAATTGATGGTTTTGAGGTGGGGGTTATTGTTGCTCAATTCTGAGCAGCTACACTAACCAAATTGGCTGGCGGAGGGCTGGGCACTGTTCCAGACAGGCAGACAACAGGCCAATTGACTCCAACCACAGGTGAAGCTGGCTTAGGGCACTGAGCAAGGCTGGAAACCTTAAATGTGCCATTCATGAGCCACAAAAAGACCTCAGCATCACTCCGATCACAGCACAGTGTGCCTGGATGTCCTCTTTTTGCACTCCTTCCCCAACTCCTCCTTGTAAAGCCCATCTGAGCGGGAGAAAAGGAAGGCAGGGGGAAGAGGGGAAGGACAGCACCGTTACAAACAGAAAGCAAGTTGTTTACGATGAAAGCAGAAGGAGATGCAGAGGAGGAAGACCCTTTCTTTTTTCCCCAGCCGTACCTCTCTTGTCGTTCAACAAGTGAGAGATGTGTGTGGAGGCGCTTCCCTCCCCTGCCAGTGGTCCAGTGGCGTCCGGCTGGTGCTGTGATTGAAGCTGAATGGACGGCTGCAGACGGACAGGAAAGGGAGGGCCTCATGAAAAGGGCCAGGCGGATGGCCCTCGCACCTGCAGGAGAACAGAGTGCAGGCAGCCAGGATGAATGTGTGTGTGTGTGTGTGTGTGTGTGTGTGTGTGTGTGTGTGTGTGTGTGTGTGTGTGTGTGTGTGTGTGTGTGTGTGTGTGTGTGTGTCTGTGTGTGTGTCTGTGTGTCTGTGAGCTCAATTTGGTTTCTAGTGCCTGTCTAACAATGAGAGGTAATAAACTGAGTAATGAAAGAAAACTAGCTGTGATCGTTTTGACTGTATTTTGGGATCTGGTTTCAGTGTCATGAGAAGAAAAAGGACACCTGCAAGGAGCCACACATACAGAAGTCAGAAAAGAGGAGAAAGAAAGAAGCTGGTGTCTATCAGAAAAGTGCCCCTCCCCCACTTTTTTTATCTACCACTTACAAGGGAAAGAAAAGTGAGCTTGATTTGGGGCTGCAGCCCAGCATATCCGCCTCCCAGCTTCCAGGCTTTTGATGAGGCTGGACCAGGGCAGGAGCACCGGTGGCTTCAGGGCAGTGGAAAGACTAGTGTCTTTATGGTGGAAGGAGTACTATCCATCTGGGCAAGGCCATCCAATGGTGGGTCTGCACCTGGGAGCTAAATGCCTCGTCTGTGTGGAGCCATTTCCTGCGGCTGACAGACAGGAAGACACCTCGTCCAAACCCAAGTCAATTTATCCTCAAATACAGGATGAAAAATACACCCAAAGTGACACCATTTAAACATTAAACATTTAAACATTTTTAATTTCTGACTTCCTTTTTTTCTTTTTTTTCATTTTGTGTTTTTTGGTTGTTTGTTTTTGTTTGCATTTACAGTTTTAAACCTACAAATCTCCACTATGGCTAAAGCTTATTGTTTGGTTGTTTTAGAGATATCAACCAAAAAATTAAAATTTCTAAATGCAGCAGATTATTTCAAATTGACTTGAACCCAAATTTATCATCTACACACAAATAAGGTTTATGGTAATAAGGTTGATTATGCTGATAAGAACTGAAGTTAAAAAAAAAAATAGAAAAATTAAAGAGCAAAGCACAAAAACCCCCAAACACTTAACTACATGATATTTGCAGTGCAAATGACTTTTGTAAACATAATCATTTTTAAAGTATTAAGTAAAGCCTTAAATTTTGTATGATTCTTTTTTTAATATGAATTTCTTTAAATATTAATAAGCAATCACAGATAGAATCACACGTTATTTTCAGGAGACAGCACTGAATCCTCAGTTTTGACCACCAGCGCAGAAGACATGTTTCCTTGTTGAAACGCACAAAAAACAGCTTTTATTGGGTCATCAACTGAGTACAAATTGGCATAATTATGAATCCACCTCACTGGATATAAAGAGACAGTTTGACAAATTAAGGCAAACCGCAGACAGGCTGCTGCTGCTCTGGACACAATCTTAACTTAATGGAGTCAATTTACATCAGGTGTCTGATTGAGCTCTTTTGTGTATCACTTGATGTGCTTGTTACCTCGGTGGGAGGACTTATCATGTTGTCAATGTCTGAAGACGGCTCTCCAAATTGGCACGATTACACAGCAATGTTGTGTGTCCTTTTCTGGTTGTTACTGACTGTATTGCTTGTTGCTCAGAAACTACTGAATGAAACAAAATTAAAGAAAAAAAAAAACATTTCTCTGATTGGCTAGCAGTTGCTTGTTTGGCCATTGACCTCTATTTCTATCTTTCTTGTAAATGTTTTTATCTGTCAAGAGAAAAGATTTGCATTCCATAAAAGCAGTTTTGAAAGATGATTGTAAAGTTGAGAAGGGCAAAAACACTTGGTGAACAAAGGGTGTTTCCACAAATGATAATGTACTCAACATGTGCCAATATAGAAATTAATGGATTTGGTGGATGAAAGGAAGCTACAACTGAAGTTGCATTGAAAACTGCCCCAAGGCCCTCACACCACAGGAGCTCCAAAAGCCTGAAAGTCCATTGTGTGACTGGTAGGTCGTGATGCTAGCTCCATTTTCTGAGCCAGCTAGCCACCAGCCTGCTAGCCTCCTGCCTCCCTTCTAACATAAAATCAGCCATTTTCCTGCCTGATCCTAGCCTGGAGCCACTTTTTGAGATGTCCTCCAGAAGGAAGCGCGATTCCCACCAAAATTGTGTTTCACCATGGCCCAGCTCCTCATCTTCACAGCTGCCCAGCTCCCATCACCCCAGCATCATCTCTCCAGTCCCTGGCTCAGCCACCACCAAGCCTGGTCCAGACTCCCTCCTGCCAAAATCCCTCCTGTTCCTGGTCCCCAATCCTGTGCTGCAGCAGCCCATTAAGCCTGAGCAAGAGGCACTTCCTGCATATTAAAAAGAAAAAGTTCCAGTTCCTGTACTCCAGCAGTCTCCCTATGGCTGTGTTTCATCAGCCTCCTGCTTTTCACAGCTTGACCAGCTCACCTGTTAGTCTCCCAGCCACCAGACTCCAGTCCTGCAAGCCTGTGCCCAGCTGCAACTCAGATCGCCTGTCTCTGGTCCTGAATTTAAGCCACCAGACCCAAACTCTGGCCTTCAAAGGGCTTCCATCTTGACTGCTAGCCTCCAGTGAGGGGTTCTGCCCTCACTACCAGTTTCCTGCTCAACTTCAGGATGATATTTTTTTTAGACATTAAAAATAAAAGTGCACAAGAAATCTGTAGATTAAAAACAAAACTCCTTAAATTTGTGACACTGAGATTGCAATAATGAACAGAATTGCTACCAAATTCTTGCCATATTTGCAAGTTTGTTAACAACTAAGGTTGGAAAGTTGAAAGACAGTTAAAAAATGTACCAGTCACTCTCCTTTTCCTTTAAAAAATCCCAAATCTGGAACCACTGTTAAGAGACAAAGTCAAACATTAAAATAACACCAAAACATTTGCAAATTACACCAGAGTTTTGATAACAAGAAAACCCATAAAAACCCTGTTTGGATTAATAAGCAGTATTTCTTGTAATTTTTTCTCTCCGAGGTATTTGACAGATTAACTAATCAGAACGTTAAACAAGGAGGTGCACCTGCTTTAGGCTTTACATCTCAAACTGTCTTCTGATTACAATGCGCAGAGAGAGTCTAATGAGAAATTAACAGTTGCCAATGACTGATTTCTCCATGTGTCCCTGTGGGCAAACAGGTGCAGCAGCAACAATGAAAATGGACTTTTCAGAGGGAAAAGGCTGCTCTGCATCAAAGCAGGGACGACGGACACACTTGTCTATTCGCCCTAACTCCTGCTCTGTGAGGCCTGGCCAAAGACATGAGAAGATTACAAGCTGTTAATAAGGTGGAACCAATCAGCTGAAGGTCTGCTTTTGTGCTTCCCAGCATGCTTTGTGAGCGCTGGCCTGGGATAGTCGGCATTTGGTGCTGATCATAGTGTGGCAGGGATAATGAAGGTGGGAGGGGGTGTAAGGTTTAAGCCCTCAGGCTGCTTGTGAAAGAGAGCCTAAATGCCTCACTCTCAATAGCTGCACACGCTCAGTTGGTCATGGTTGTTTAAATACAGATGGACATTTACCACATTCATATTTCATGTGTCTAAGTGCTCCACTGACACTTGCTGTCACCGATCTTTGGCTTGTTTTGTTGCACTGTTTTTCTGCAAGATCTGAATGTGTTGTTACTCTGAAAGGAAAGGCCTGGAAATGCTGCGGAATTTAAAAATATTCTGGGATGTTTTCTTAAGTTTTACATTGATTTGTTTGCAAATATCAGCCAAAGTACTCTAGTCTTTCGTTGAGGTCATTCAGAATTACCCTAAATATAACCTAAGTCAGTGACTGTCTATTGTTATAGCAGATGTTCCTCTCTGAAACAATGCTACCATGGATCTGTAGGGTGCCTGCTAATAGGAAAGTGTTAGTTAACCCGTCCCCCACAAAGTATCCTTAAACCCCCCGATCCTATTTAACCGTGACAATGATGGATTCACAGACACTAAACTTCCACAGGAATCCTTGTTCAAAGTCAAACACAGAGTTCCTTCTTCTCACTAAGCAATCGAGGCCAGGAGCACCCCAGTTAAAGTCCAAATGTAGTGGGGGCGGGTTCAGATATTTCTTTGGAGGTTTTATTAGCAGTACAAGGCCAAGAGTGGGTTTTCAGAGGTTATCCCCATCTGTATGGAGGGCGGTGCAGCGAGACCAAAGTCACTGTTAAAGTGAAAGCTGATAGCAGTATGATGGATGAGGGTACAAGTCCCTGAAATTAGACTTCTGAAAGTGAAGCAGTTTAGAGAGGGAGAGTGGAAAAGACATTGAATGTGTCTGTGCTAAATAAAGAGCCTACAACAAAAACCTGCTGCGGGGTGGAAATGTGGGGTTTGCCTTTGTGATCCATTAGCAGAACACTGAGTAACACTGGATAGTCTCAATTTAAAATGTGCAATCAAGCGACAAAAATTTGACTACAACAACACTCACAGGCTGCATCTCTACAAACCTTTTCCTTTGTGATGAGAAGTCAGGCAACAGATCAAACCTCTGAGTTAGCCAAACCTATTTGGGAGAAAAGAATTAAGGCAAACTGTAAAATTGTTACCCAAACAGTTTGTTGGAAACACCCATCACAGTTTTAACTTAATGTACTTGCTGTAGTTGCAATACTTCAGTGGACTCATTTTCAGTTAGAAATGTGTTAGATAATTTGGATAAAGAGCTGGTTTGTTTAAACCTGTCTGATCATTTGACTGCTCTTCTTTCCTGCCCTGATAACACAATCCAAGATCTCAGTTATCCTGAGGGTTTGACAACTAGAAGACTTTAAGCAAGACTCAAAGACTCAAGCAGACTTTGAGCAGCTAAGACAGAATCGAGTAATTGCCTGTCTGGTCTCATAATGTCTCATATAGTGATAGGTTGAGGGATTCGTTAGTATTTGAATGTTTGTTCTTCTTCATAAATGAATCCACACTTTAGTCACTATTTTAAAATGCTTTTTTTTTTTTTTTCTTTGGTCATCCATCCAAACAAATACAATCTCTGAATAAATGCTGAGAATACCCTCTGGAGATGGTGAGTGAAAGTGAATCCTGCTGCACCTCGCTGATGTATCATTTTCAGCCTTGACAGACATGGCTTGGTAATTCTTTGTATGAGCAATCATTAAAACTGCGGCGTATAACAGTAAAATTATGAAGATTTGTGTGGGCACATCCTGGTTGGAATAGTCCCAGGAGGTCTCCCTTTGGACACGTTTCACGCTTGGACAGCTGGGAGGACACCACGAGGCAGAACCAGGACACGCTGCAGGGATCACATCTCCCAGCTGACCGGGGAGCACTGAGGGAGCCACAAGGAAGAGATGAAAGATACTGCTGAGGTAAAAGTGTGTCTGGTGCTCTAAATGCTCCGCTGTGAATGAATGGATGGTCATTGGGTCTGTGGATAAATGGAAACTTTGTTTGCTCAAGGTGGACCATTCACCCACTGCTCACTACACTCCTACCACAAATTATTTATGCTAAATGTCTAATTGTTTACTATGGGCTGTTTCCATGTCTTTGTAACCTCTTAAACAGCCAAATTTTATCAGAAATTTCTCCTTGTTTTTCTTTGAATGAAACTTGGTGAACACTAAATATATGTATTTTTACTTTCACTTGGTTGCACACTAAGAGTTTGCACCTCTTGGTGGCATTGTCAGAGTTTTAAAGGTTAAAGTGATCTGCACACTTTTTCTCCCACTTGTTGAATAAATAGTCACCACACATCAAACATCAAACATCATTTTGCATTTTGAGACATTGCTCTTATTTCACAAAAAAGCTGGCAGATGGATGCAGTGGATGTAAGATGATTCTTTCAGGCGTTGATGGACACATCTGTCAGCCTACACACCCTGTACCACACACACAAACACACACCCCCCACCCCCCACCCCCCACGCTATACCTTACAGCCTCCTCCTGCAGCTCATTCACCTCCCACTGTGCTCCTGCTCCTCACAGCCTCTCAGCACATTCAAATCCCCACTAAGACCTGAGAGATCAGACTGAAGCAGTCTCTCCCTTTCTATTCAGCCTCCACTCTGAATAAACTACAGCAGGTTTATCACAGATGTTGTCCCAACTCATGACTGGCCTCCCACTGATGACCATTAACTACTTTTCTTTTACGACTATATTCATTAAATGGTTGAATACAGACCTAAACATGAAAAAAAAGATAATTTTGTCCTTCTGTTCAGTTTACTTGGAAATCAGATGGCAGCAATTCTGAGTGTGGCGATAATTTGATTTATGAAACAGGCAGCCCAGGGGAGGCAACAACTCAGAGAGCAGACATATGCTGCAGTGTAACATGATAGCGGGCTTCAGTAACTTGACAAATTGGAGTTGTAGGTATTAAAACATCTCATGGTGGTATGGCTGCTGTGAGGCAGAAATCACACCAGGTTGACTTCACCAAGAAAGGCTCAAGAAAGTTGCAGAGAGCTCTGGAAAATACAAGTTGTATGAGAGAATGTATGTTGTATCTCGGGCCTCTGTGAGGCTGTACTTCAGCACAACGCTACTTTGAGCAAAATGCTAATGTGAGCATGCTAACATGGTCGCAATGACGATGTTAACTTTTTAAGGTTTAGCAGGTATAGTTTTCAGTTGTACATTTGCAAGCAAGTTTTGTGTAAACCCAACCTTCACCATGGCGGTGGCAGATCAGGACACAGCCTTATGTTACGGTTTTACAAGGCCTCCATTGCCAGGACAGCATCGTCACATCAGATCAATAATGAGAAACAATGCATTTTTTTAAGGATGGAAATGTTCACTTACAAAATGTAATACAGAAAAATAGATATCTTGTTTTCATCTTTTGGTCTTCAGATCTGAATACTTTTGAGCGGTGCAGTTAAGAGGTATGAATACAAGTCCTTCCTTCTTTCTGTGTGTGTGTGTGTGTGTGTGTGTGTGTGTGTGTGTGTGTGTGTGTGTGTGTGTGTGTGTGTGTGTGTGTGTGTGTGTGTGTCCAAACAGCACCTCAGTTTCGTCTTCAATTCCTGTCATGTTGAGTTTCTTTGTCCAAACGTCCCAGCTGCCAGCAGTCAGAGCTGGCTGGGCCGCTGCCAGGGGACAGACATGAGCATGGGATGGTCAACAAACCATATGGGATGTCATCTACATGGTATACACACGCACGCACACACACACACACACACACACACACACACACACACACACACACACTTGTGTTTCCATCACTTTTGGGGACATTGTATAGACCCTAATCCATTCACTCCCTGGAGACTTACCCTAACCATAATCTTAACCAAAGTCTTCATCCTCAGATTTAATTATTTTACATTATGGAGACTTGTGTTATGTACCCCATAAGGAAAACAGATTAATGTCCCTGTGCATGTCCACACACACACAGACATGCACATACATACACACATTTTGCTGGTTTCCAAAATATAGGCTTCACATCAGTGTGCCTGTCGATGTATGTGTGTGTTGTGTATTAGAGAGAGAAAGAGAGATTGTCACACCCCTTGCCATCTCATGCAGACACAGGTGGAACCCTTTAGTGTCTAAGACCTGAGTGTTTCTGCATTATGAAATCACAACAGTCACAGTTTACTACGTAATTAGGTTCAGGAAAAGGTAGTGGTTCGTGTTAAAATAAGTACGTGATGTTAGTTAAATATGTTACGTCTGTGACAACTTAAATAAGATACGCAGGTTAACTTAGAAATGTCAACGCTGACTTTTGGTTTGAAACGGTACACTGACCCTGGTCTCCTGGATGAAAGTCCTGTATTTGAGCAATCCCTCCACCCTGACCCACAGCTCATCCCAAAGGTGTTGAATATGGTTGAGGTCGGCGCTGTGAGCAAGCCAGTCAGATTCTCAATACCAAACAGGGAAAAGCATTTCTGTATGAACCTGGCTTTGTGCACAGGGCACTGTCATGTTGAAAGAGGAAATGCTCTCCCCCAAACATTTGACACACTGTTGTCTGGACTACCGCATGCTGTAGAATTAAGATTCCCCCTCATTTGAACTGAGGGACCTGGTCCAAAGCATGAAAGAAAGACCAAGACCAAATGCACAAAAAAGTACAGGTGTGTCTAATGACTTGATCATTTTTGCCACCAAAACTCTCCTCGACAGACTGACAGACGACAGTAGCGAGCTTAGTAGTAGTAGCTTAGTTTGTTAGTAAATTCGATGCTTGTGTGTATATGTTTCTCAGACTGGGGGCAGGTGCACACACCACACCACATCACTCTCCTGAATGGCCTTCGGGAGGGCCTCATCCTAGAGTCATTCAAAGTGCTGTCCACCCACCAGACAACTGGTCCCCACTGGCCCCCAGCACACCCCTCTGAGACCTCTGTGTTTTTGCATTGGTTGATTCATGTCCCAGTCCTGCACTCCTCAGATTCACTTTGATGTTTAATCCCATCCTGACTGTGTCCTCCTTCAGTCCGCAGAGCCGCTCGGCCAGTCATGAATATCCAAAGGTCTGCTTACTTGACAGGATTATCCCTCTTTTCAAAGCCACTGGGGACGATTCTTCAGCCACAAAAAACACACTCAATGGATCTTCTGCTCTCTTGCTTTGTTTCTCTCGCTTTCCTTTACTCTCTCTCGCTCCCTTCTGGCTTTGTCCCCCTGGGCTTTTACTAAACACATTGATCCACCCGATCAAGGAGTTCATCTGCCTCTGTTCATAGATTACCGGACACACACACACACACACACACACACACACACACACACACACACACACACACACACACACACACACACACACACACACACACACACAATTGTTAGGTTGTTAAGAATCTCCTGATGAATTTATAAATGGTACCAACTACCTGCACCTCAGATTATTGCCCAGATGTGAACATCATGTGAGGTTAGTATGAATAAATGAGGAAAAATGAAAACATCATTTATTGACATGGATTCAGAATACCAGGAGACTCACCTAATGAAATTCAGCTGCTCTAACTGCCACCTTACAAACTCGTTACACGTGCATTGCACATCACATCAAGGCTAGACATTCGGCATGGGTTCAGATTGCAAGCCCATAAGCAATGATGATACCAGCAACAATCTCTAAATCATTCTGGATCCAATCCAAGCTGCTAATATCAGACCCACAGCACTGACCCAGACCTATAATCAGTCAGGTTCAGAGCTGACTGCTGTGGAGGAAAATGTTGAAGTGCTGGAGACTGCATGGCTGCATTGTAGCCTGAAAAATAAACAAGTGTGCCAAAGAGGCAATACAGTACTAGCATATTCAGATTGCAGAGGCAGCATGCATCTCCACCTGCATTCACCCTCTTCAAGTGTCTCTGAGTCATTTCTTTTGTAAATCAACATCAGTGTGATCTGAAAGTTCTACAACAAATACATTAAACATATTAATCAAGAAGTACATTTGAGAGAAGCTCCCTCTACACAAGGATACTTGGCTCTCATACACTTGCAAGTCTTCTGCTGCTGCTGCTGCTGCTGCTGCTGCTGCGTTGCTGAAAATCCTATGTTGTAGTATTATTAACTGCTGTGTTTTAGTATCTGAAAATCCTCTGGACTTGCAGATCTATTCATTAAACCACATTCCTGGACGGTATTTTATCATCTCACCAGTGAAACACCCGGTGCAGTGTTGCTTTGAGCTAAATGTGAAAGTGAACTCTCTAAAATGTGACAATGGTTTAATATAGAAGTATAATGTTTAAAGAGGCATGGAGTAGCATGCTAACGCTTGCTAATTCACACCTTAGGCTGATGATAATCTCATACACATGCACAAGGTCTGCTTCAGCACCTGTATGAGATGCAGCGGGCGTTGAACCAACTCCCATCCCATGTAAACCCATCTGCATCAGTGTTTGACGCTCCCGGAACGAGACCAGGCTCAGATATTTCAATTAAAAACAGAAATGTCAACAAGAAGGATAATCCTCTGGGGAACATGGATGTCTGTCCATAATTATACAAACCTGGATCCAAATATTGTCAAGATATTTCAGACCAAAGTGGTGCACCAACAAACTGACACTACTATCCTTAGAGACACTGCTGGTGTGATTATAAAAAAAAGCTTACGTCACTTGTTAGTGAATCATTACAAATACTTAAAGCAATATTTTGCCACTTTATTTTCTTGCTGGGAGATTTAGAAGATTGACACACCTGTTATATCTGTCTTATGAATATGAATCTACAGCAGCTGGTTCGCTGATCCTTGCATGACAACTGCAGACAGGAGGAATCAGCTAGCATGGCTCTGTCTGCAGGTAAAAACATACCAAACAGCATCTCCAAAGCTCAATAATTAGCATTTTATATCTTGTTTGTTAAATTCATGCAACTAAAGTGTCAAATCAACAGTTTGTGGTTATACAGGGGTTAGCCGAGCAATAGTTAATCAGTTGATGGTTGTAGCTTCATATTCAACAGAGAGATAAGAATCAGTTTTCTCATCAATCTTTTTGCATTTTTAAAAATGTCGACTTATTCCTTTAACAGCATAAGAAGTTGTCGAGGCAAAACAAAAAACAGCTAAATACTCAGTTAAGCAGCCACTTGTTGCTTGTCTAACCCACATAGTCAGTGTTTCTTTGTGTGTGTCAGTGTTCACCGCAGTGTTTAATGGTGGTTAAAGCTGAGCAGATGAGGCTGTGTTGGAGTAAACTTCAGTCCCATGGGAAAGAGTGACCTCTGAAGTCTCATATTCACCTTAGAGAGAAATTTATTCCCTTGTAAGTGTTAAATCCTACTTTTGTCTCTGACAGCTTCTCTGTTTGTTTATCTTCTCCCCCTTATTCCTCCTTTGCTCCATCATAGACTCTGTTTCTCCTTCTGTTATTCCGCCACCTTTGATGCATCCCACCAACCTTTAATCCTTTCAGCTAACACAACATGATGTACTGAGCTGAAAGAGTGTACATCTGTGCAGTGTTTTCAGGAAGGTTTAAATCCAGTTACAACAGCGTAAGACTGATGCTCCCCTTCTGTCCAAAGTTATGAATATTTAAACTGTCACAGAATCAACCTCAGACTCTCAGCATCAATGGATAAGTCAGCCTGCCACCAACAGTGTATAAGGAGCTGTTTATTCAAATCCAGTCACAGGCATGTGAAGCCCAGCTGCTATTGGCCAAGGCAGAGCTGCAACTTCTGCCAACTTATTCTAAAATGTCTCCAACATAGAAAGACAAGAAGACAAATAATCTAAACCATCTTAATGAGTATAGCTTAACTATCGATTAGTCATTGTGGATTAAAGTTCTTTTTAGTTGAATAAATGAGCAGGGGGTGAAGGGTTTGATAAGTATGAACATTATGTGGATCTTATGCTTTGACAATGACCAGATCTCAACCCACTTTAATATGTATGGGAGATTTTGGACACACAGGCCAGTTGTGTTATTCACCAATCCTGCTTGAAACAACGTTTATACTAAATGGTTTTTCCACAGGAGGAAAGATCAGTCTTGTCAGAGTGGATGATGGGTAAAGTGCAGGACTTACACCAGAGATTGGGCTTCACAACCTGCGTTCGACTCATGATTAGGGGGTTTAGGCCTTTAGGCCACACTTTGGTTATGGTCAAAAAAGATAGCAGTTTAGGTTGAACACTGAAAAAGTAAACATGCCAAAAAGAAAAAAAACCTCACAAAATCCCAAAGTAAACGTCTGGATATTTAACCAAGACCACAACCCCTTGCTAACGTATTTACCAATGTAACCAATGTAGAGGTAGGCTTATCTTGTCTAATGTTAACATTAAAATTATGTTTTGTGTGTAGACATTTCATATGTATTAGCTAGCCCGCTAGCAATAAAGCTAATTCTTGATAATGATGCCAAAATGGCTGCTAGACTCAGATACAGATAGAAGGATATGAATCTGAATGGCTAGCCAGTAGCTAGCTTTCTGGATAACTGCTCCGTCCTAGAACGTAAGGCTGAAATTTCACAGCCAATAACAATTGTAACCTCTAATGCTTTATCCATGAAAACAGAGATCTGTTGTTGGAGGGCACCAAATTGGCCGGAGCCGGCCCTGATTGTCACAACTCTGAAAGAATCTGTGAGAAGGTTCTGGAGGCTTGAGGTTAAACAAACCTCACTTTGATTTATTCTAGCTGTCACTTGGTGCTGTTTGTTGTATAACCACAACTTCCTGACCAGCAAAGATTGGAATTTGCTGTTCTTACATATCCAAGTTATTAGGGTAGAATAGATCAATGCTGAAATTCAGACTAAAGAGGGGGGCTCATGGGGGAGAGGGGGATCTAATTATTTTTGCAACATGATATTTTGTACTCCACCTTAACTGTGTTTTGCTGCAGTGCTTGGGCGGCTCTGGGGCTAAGTGAAACAAATGTTCCAGGAATAAATATTGTACAGCTATTGTTATTATATTTAATATTTGTGTTTTCATTCACACTCTATATCATCACTCTATCCAGTCTGCTCCAGATGTTATATTGTTATAAAGTGTAGTTTACCTTTTTTGTTGTACCAACTTTTCTTCAAACCACCTCGTCTTCTTCTACTTCATCGCCTGCAGAACTTAATGAGATGTACCATTTCCAACTGTAGGTGAAGAGAACCCAGTCATTCTATGTCATTTTGTCTTGTGGCTGCACTGTTATCAAAGTGAGGGGTATATAGGGAATGTTTCTGTGCAGGCAAAATGTTGTGATTTGACAGAAGGTCCTTTTATTTTAACTGATTGCGATATTTAGTCAAGTGAAAACTGTCTACTGTAATACTGTTTTGAAGCTGTGCTGGAATCTATCAACATGACGTCAACACTAAACCAAAGGGAAAAGACAAAATAAAGCGACAAATAGCAATTACATTGCCCAGTTGTGCATATAAAGAACATGTGCATTTGCATCTGAGTTGGTGAATCTACTCTTCAATTTAAATACAAAGTACAAGGTAGTATAGCATAGAAGGTTAATTAATTAATTAATTAATATTATTATTATTATTATTATTATTATTATTATTATTATTATTATTATTATTGTTGTTGTTGTTGTTGTTGTTACATATGAGTAACCAATGAGTTCCCCATTAGCCAATGATTTTGGTCAAATCTGAACAGAAAGTGTCACATGCTTCAGTGTCAGGGTCCTGGCATTGTGCATGATGTCATGACTTACCTGCACACACACTGGTAACACCTATGCATTTCATGGTTTGACAAATTAACCTGTCTGCTGTGAAAAAGGCCTATAGACACACTGTGATTTGGATGATGATGATAAAGAAAGAGGTTTGAAGGATCTATAAAGTCCACTCATGTTTCATACATGTTTTTTTGTTAACTATTTCATGCTGTCATTGAGAAGACTTAAAGAATTCAAGAGCACAAAGCTGACCAGTCACCTGATCAAAATAACTGAAAACACCTGTGTGTGTTTGCAGAGCTTTTAAGGCTGTTTGAAGGTTCTCTTGGTCTCTAAAATGGTTTTCAAGACAGGTGCAGCGAAAAAGCACATGAAAATGACTGAATTAACAGGCTGCTGGTGTGAGTGTCAAACATCAAAACTATCCTATAAGCTCTGCCCTCTCCCTGGCAGAACTCAACAGTATTTCACGTAATTTAAATCACATCGACATTGAGAACAAATGAACAAATGAGCAATGGTCAAAAGTGGCACTTTTTGTGGCTGGGTTTTGGTTGGTGGCCTGGTAGTGTGTCACTAATCATGGATCCATCTGATTCTGCAGGAGAAGGAGTCAAAAATAGTCAAAGTGCTGTTGAAGCGGCCATGAAAGCAGCTTAATGAGTTTTGAAAACGTACAACAGTCACACTAAGCCTAAGTGTGGAAGATTTATGTCCTACAAGTTATTAAAGAATGACTGTCATAGCTGACCTGTAAATAGACTGGATTATTATTATTATTATTATTATTATTATTATTATTATTATTATTATTATTATTATTATTATTATTATTATTGTGGTATTGCACCAAATGACCTCTTCCTCTCTGAAACGTCCTACAAAACGCTGAAGGACTCTGAATAATTCAATTCCAGTAATGAGAAGAATAAACAAATGCGTGCATGAATATTCAGAGATTTAGTTCATATCGTTCCAGCTTCAAAAGCCTTTGGAAAACATTGCAACAGCATGCACAATCTGCTATGCAGCTGCTACCTTTTCCGAAAGTGTACCGGCCTTTACTCATCACTGGCTCCTTTCTGCCAGCAGAGCTTTTTGAGCGCGTCCTTTGCGCCTGTTTACACGCATATTTACTAAACTGACGATTCCAAATGCTTTTGTCACAGCATCCAAGTTAGAAGATAGAATATCAATAATCAATACATGTAATGTGTCGATATCTGAGCTCATTATAGCGGATAATTTCTGCATGGCAGACAGTCCACTTGGACGCACAGGTGCCTTTAAAATGACAGCGTTGAGTTTGTGTGTGAGATGACGCTGATCCGCTACATGCTGAAGTCACCTTGTGCGCAGCTGTGAGGGATCGTGAACACTGACTGACGACATCTGAGTATCACCCAGCAGGAGAGATGAGCTCTGATCAAACCGGTTTATTTTTTCCATTAAATCTAAGAAAACTTTGCAACAAAATTCTTGTTTTTATTCAAGTTTTTATTTGTGTTCTGTTTCGTGAAATACGCGTCGTGATTTTATGTGGGACTAATTATTAGGTTAAGATTTAAGTTACTGTGAACCAAACTGTATAGCTACAGATATTTTTTTATTTCTGGATACATTTTGAGTGTCCACAGACACTGTTAGAATGATTTTCTATAAGATAAACTAGATTTATCCAGCTCATAATCACAAAACTGTCTCATTAAGCTAAGAACCATGAAACGAGGCTATTCTTAATTTTGTTTTATTGATGGCGGGTATAATGAAGGCCACTTTGCTCTTTAAGGTGGAAAACAGATGGACCTTTCTACGCGCCGTTGCTCATCTGTTGAAGATTTTTTCTATAGCTTGCTTGCTTAAAAATTCCAAGAATTATGATAATCTAAGTCATCTTACAGGTGAAGTTGTTAAAGCCTGTACACTGTATGTTTTACTCCAATATGTATCAAAAAGGAGCAGTTTGTTTACGGTGTATTTGTACATAAAAAAAAAAAAATCCTGTTCAGGTTTGTTTGTTTGTGTGATGTGAAGATAATTGTTCTCTGTAGTGATGTTGGTGTTCAGTGTTTCTCCTTCGACCTGTTGTTGGATCAGTGCTGCTTTAAACCTCAGTGAGACATATTCATCACTTAAGATTAGAAATAATAATAATAAATAAAAGATCACAAAGATTAAAAGAAGATCACCGAAGTCTGTTTACCTTCTCAAAGAATCGTCTTTATTTTACATTTCAAACCTCAACATAATCAGATATTCATCTGAAATTCCCGTCCAAAATAAGTAAATAAATATCATTTTCATTTTTTTTTATTAAAAAAATAAAGAAGTGGTCATTGTTCGCGTCGGACAGAGAATAACAGCCTACTGGACAGACAAGAAGGAGAGAAGCATCGAGTGAGACGATAGAATAAAGCAGGTGCAACATGTGCGGGGTGGGGGGCTCTCCCCACACATTAACAAGACTCTAATATATAATATCTCCAACTATTTGAACAGAATAATCCATCTACATATTTACACTCTATATTTGTGGTTTGATTTGGGGACCTTTTCCCCCTGCAGGCCCCCAGAGCGGAAAAGCAACTTTTCACCAGCGATTCGATCTTTAAATAAGTGTAGAGACACACAGACGGCTGGGCCATCAAAGATTTCCAGTAAGAAGCTGAAGTTTTGTGCTGCTTTGGGAGCTCTGTGAAGAAACACCTGTTACAGTTGAGGTTAATTACCATAAAACACTAAGTTAGTTGCAAAACCCCAAAGTCCCACTGAGGAAAACCAATGCATTGGTCTTTACTGGCCCCGTCGACTCAACAACAAAGATAAATTAAAAGTGGAATAATGTGGGGAGAGAAAGTTTGTGACAGCCCCAACAGTTCGTCTCCACTGAGTTTAGAGTCACTTGGAGTCGCTGGCCAGCCTCGGCATGGTGACGGTGCTCATGCTGGACACATGCGGAGGCGGGACTTGGCACATGCTGCACGGACAAGGCATCCCGGCACCGACGCCCCAGTGCTGGAAGCTGCTGCCCAGTGGCCCTGCACCGGCCGTGGGAGCTTTCAGGAGTCCGTGATGGGGTCTGACCGAGGTGACGGCGGCGATGCCGGGCGCGGACAGAGAGGCGGTGGAGACAGCCGCCGGTGGGAGGAGCGGGTGGTGCACCGCTGGGTGTGTGGCGTGGGTAGCCGCCGGGTGTCCCGGCACGGGCCCTGCGTGTGTCATAGTCCCACAGGCTGACGGGTGGAAGCCGCTGTGGTGTCCGCTGCTGCCGTAGATTTCGCTGACAAGCCGCTTCATCTCCTCCAGTGAGTTGCTCAGCATCAGGATGTAGTTTCTAGCCAGCAGCAGGGTGGCGATTTTGGAGAGTTTGCGCACCGACGGTCCGTGCGCATAGGGCATGACCTCCCGGAGCCCGTCCATGGCCACGTTAAGGTCGTGCATCCTTTTCCTCTCGCGGCTGTTGATCTTGAGGCGGATAGACTGCAGCTCGCCCTCTGACAGGAGTTTACGGTCTTTCTTGGCCAGCCGGAGGGCGAGGGACTCCTCATCCGCGGCGGAGAGGCCGCGCAGGTTGGCGATATCTGACGGAGAGTCGCTCTGTGTGGAGGACACGGCGCCGGAGAAGCCGTGCACAGACTTCTTGAGGGTGGATAGGAAGATGTCGTCCACTTCGGGAGAGGACGGTCTGCTCGACACGCGGCTCGTATCAGAGTCCATGGTCCTGGTCCAGCACTGTGCTCTGAAGACAAAACACTTTTTTAGTTCATTTAATTTACTGAGCCCCAAAATCCACATCTCATCTTATGCCAGCACCACAATATCTACTTATGGGGTCACGAGGACTAATGGTAAAAAAGTTCTTACTGTTTAATCCTTGATTAATAATTAAAAGTGGGCTAAGGTTAAACACTGGATTCGGCTGGTAGCGGAACATTTGTCCTGAATGCTGAGGAACTTTAATATTAAAACACAACTTTCAAGTAATTTTCTGGCACATTTGCTGTAGCTTTTTTAATTTTTATACTATATTGTCTCATCAGATGAGGAATAAGAGATAAGTTATTAATGAGTGCCCGTATCTTTTCTACACGCCTCTGGTTGGTATAAATAAAGCAGAAGGAGAACAGTCATCAAATCTGTGCAAGATTACACTCATTTTCGACCAGAATGTTTACAAACAAATAATTAAACACTTACAAGAATGTTTCCAAGCGCGATGGGAGAAAACCTTCGACGTGAAATCCACTTGTTACTCCAAAGCGCATCTGACAGCCCATTTGGCACGCCTGCGTGCCACCGCCGGGTTATATAGCGGGCTGAGGCTCACAGAGGCCGGGTCACCAGGACAACGCCGTTTCTGTCCCGGCTGCCTCCCTGCGACCAATCAGCTCCATGCAGGGAGGAGGCGGGGAAGACGGGGGAGGAGGGTGACAGAGGGTCCTCCAGCCTGATGTAATTACCAACACACAGCATTAAGTGAAATCAGACACACTCCCTCCTACATATGGCCCCTTCTTGTGAAAATGTTGGCCCGCGTGTGGATGGATTTTATTAGAATAACACGCACATTTTGCCTTTCATAAGTGAAAAGAAAGCTAATGTATTATTCAGGATCAATGATACAATAAAACAGAATATATTTCAATCATTACAATAGTAATTCATTCGTTTGGTGCAGAAACTGATTAAAAAGCTTATTAAAAAATAAATAAATAAATAAATAAACAAAAGTATAAAAATGTAATTTAACAATCTATAATTTTAATAATCTCAAGATTAAAATATTTATGCCATTATTATGACTGAAATAACGTTCCTCATCTCAATCTCTCCTTTTTTCTTTTTTTTTCTTTGTTATTAAACCCTCCGAGCTGCAGCCAATCCGACCGTGAAACCACGTCGCCCCATCAAATGAACATTAATAACGGATCGAAGCCTAATAAGCAGCGCAATATGCTTCCTGCATGCAGTTTGGGTGTTGATATGGTGTTTTCCGTTTTTACCGCTGTCGGCCAGCAGCTGCTGTTGAACTGCATCTTTAACGTTAATTAATGAAGTGTGCAAAATTGTCTTTAACGGTTATGATCGGTAACATTTCAATTAGTCTGCGTGAGAGATAACAGTGCGGCCTGCTGCCGGCGCTCAGACGGCCTGTGACTGACAGAAGGGCCCAAACCGGTGATTTGCTCTGGGACGTAACTGAAACTGACAGCAGCATTGTCCCAAAATGTGACAAATTGTTGGCCTACTGTGCAGTCAGACGCAATCAGCGCTAATTGCCTCCACACGTTGATGTGTTTTCATAAGACTGGTCTGAACATCCTGTCCACAGGCGCTTTATTTACTGACGAAATAAAAGCGACAGAGAAAACTTTAAGTTAATATCTTATTGCCCAGGTTCAGCTCTGTGTAGGGCGGTTTTAAAAGGTGACTTTTGATAAAGATAAGTGATCATAAAATTTCAGATTTTCTTTTAGATGTAAAACAAATGTTAAAACAAACTGAAAATGCAGCAACGTTTAATTAATTTATTTATTTAATTACATTTTTTGTTTTGTTTTGTTTTGTACAGTGAGGGGCGTGTTATTTTTTGTTCCGCATGTATTAAAAAAAATCTAAAAAAAAATCTAAATTAATCCAATTAATTTTCCTTATTAATAAAATGTGTTGTTGCCATGGTTACCTGCAGTTTGACATACCTTGCGCACTGATTTCGAACGTTGTTACACAGTTGACCGGAACTATTTCAACGGTCACCTGGCAGCCAATCAGAAACGAATATTTTGCGCAACCGTAACCGTCAATCAGGTGTCACGACGATGTCACAACATCAAGGTCGATACCCCGATGAGTGTCTGTCTCTCTCTCTCTCTCTCTCTCTCTCTCTCTCTCTCTCTCTCACACACACACACACACACACACGGGCCCCTCTCCTCTCATCGTTGTGTTTCTCTCCGTCCTCTGGCCGTTGCGTTCGCGTGTTTACTCCCGTTAAATAAGATTATGGTAATGAAGGCGCTTAAAGTGGCATTTTAGGTTTGTATCTGTGCCACCACTTGCTTCATTAGACATTCCCACAGTCTCACTGTTGCACTGAACTAACAATGAGACACAGACCACAGGACAGGATGCGTCATCTTCTTAAGTCATTTACCACAATTAGCTATTTTATCAGGGACGTGGAGGCCTTGTCTGAAATGTTTCACAAATATTAATATGGCTGCTGTGTTAAACTACAGATTAAAAAAGACTTTCTCAACCATTTATGGCACGTCTTATTTTTAGATTCAAATATTTGATGTAACAGAGCTTTCAAAAGATAGAAATGCTCTTATTCTGTTTTATAAAGCCTGGAATGATTTCGATGAATATTACATCGCAAAGTGTTATTTTAAATATATCAAATAAATATAAGCTTGCCATCAGCTTTAGAAATATCCAGTGAATGCTCACTGGAGTCCCAAACCAACACTGAGAAACTCTGGGTTATGACATCCACCCAATCCACCACTTCACCAAATTCAGTAACACAAGGTGAATTTCATCAAAGTGAATTTCATCAAATTTCCTGACAACTCTGATATTTTGACTCCAAAATTCAAAGCAGCTGTTAGTGATATTAAAATTTAACACCCAACTGAGAAAAATGAGATGCTTTCCCAGTTTTCTTTTCTTTTCTTTTCTTTTCTTTTCTTTTCTTTTCTTTTCTTTTCTTTTCTTTTCTTTTCTTTTCTCTTAAATAAAGGCTGATGTGTATCAGAGAGAACACAATTTTCTGTAACTTTCACCAATCAGTAGGCCTACTGTTAAACTGGAAAGTGCATTTCACGCCTCCATTCAGCAGTTTGCACAGTTACATCACAACTGGTCAGAAATATTTCCCAGGTTGTTAGACAACAACAAAAACATAAATTCCAAAAAGTAATAGAGCAAAGAATCTGCAGCTGGAGAAAGAGCCTCAGTTACATAGCAAACAAACTGTGTGAGATTTATGGCAGACAAATACATTTCCAGAGGAAAGCCTGAAATTATTTTCTATAAAAAGTTATTGTTTTCTCAAAAATAAATAACTAAATAAATCAATTACATGTGTGCCCCCACACTGTGGGCATTCATCTGCTGCTATAACAGTCTCTTCTGGTTTCAGGCTTTCCACAACATGTTGAACCTGGCTGCAGGGATTTGCTCTCATTCAGGCACAGGAGCATTAGTGAGGTGCAACACTCATGATGGGCGATGAGGTCTGGCCTACAGTCGGTGTTTTAGTTCATCCCAAAGGTGCTGGATGGGTTGTGAGTTCTGTGCAGTCCAGTCAACAGTTTACTTAATATCTTTGTATACTGTGGCATTAAAAGTCCACTTGATTGGAGCTAAGGGGCCAAAATGAAAAACTATGAAAAACAGCCCTAAGCTAAAAGTATGTGGACAGTGGTGTTTGTAACATTTCCCATTCCCTCTCAGATTTGACTCTCACCAGCTACTCCCTCTCCTCACCATCATCTCCATCTTTCTTCCTCTCTCTGTCCATCAGTCTTGGGTGGCGGTAGGCCCGGTGCCGTGGTGAATACCAATAGTGAGGAGGAGCATATGTGAGCCATACTTAATCCTGCTAATCTGCCTCCAAAATAAAAAAGAAAGGGAACAAAAAAAGCAGAAAAGAGAGGAGGGTGGAAAAACACGAGAGAAGGTTTCTCTTTCTGTCTGGGGAGCTGACCGGCTGAGGCCAAATGAACTGAAAGACATGAATAATGTCCTGGCTCTCCCCCTCAATCCCTTTCTCTGCGAAATCTTGGAACGAAATGAAGCAAAATTCTCGCTTTTGTTGAAATCTGTAGTGAGGAACGTGAGATGCTGCCCGCCACCACCACTGTTACTCTGTGTGTGTGTGTGTGTGTGTGTGTGTGTGTGTGTGTGTGTGTGTGTGTGTGTGTGTGTGTGTGTGTGTGTGTGTGTGTGTGTTTGTGTGTGTGTGTGTGTGTGTGTGTTTGTGTGTGTGTAACATTGTCTCCTAGTTAGATTCACTTGCTGCTCTCCTACACTAGCGATTTACTGTACATTTAATGACAAAGTTAAGTGCTGGCACAGGAAGTGAAATAACGTTCTAAAAAAAAAAAAAGTGTCCTGAATTTGCATCCATTCTCCTTCAGGTCGTGTAGCTTTTATCATTCAGAGTTGGTGTTGATCTGAATGTTCCCGGTGAAGGTAAACACATTATGGAAGGCAGTATGTTTCCCCATAACAATAGAAAGCTGTTGAATAAGCATATGATTTCAGGGAGATGCTGTTTGTGTGTTTCTCAGTCACAATGTCTGCATGCTTGTTCTTAAGTCCACAAATTAAGATGACAGAGGTGCCTGAGGTGTCCAGTTTAAAAACAGGAGGTAAATTGATAGAGAAGTAAAAGTGCAAAGATGAAAGTGTGCACAAACAAAATAAAACCAGAGAAAAACAGTCACTATAGGACCAGAGTCACTCAGTGAGATGAAGTTGGCTAGAGAAATGCAATAACTACCACAATCATCAGAAGAGATTATGTTTCTCACAATAAACATGAGGAACCTAATAGAGTAAAATATCTTTTCTGAACCTCAAGAGATACAGAGTAAAAAAGTCTACCTACATTTAGCAGGTGTCTGTCTTGCCCTCTTGTCCAGTGACATAGTAGTAATATTGAATAGCAACAGATAAAATCGTCTAGTTTAATATTTGGTGACAAACCCTTCACAGTCAGTGACTCGTCTCTGGTGATGCTCTGTCAGGCCCTTTATGCCGGCAGCTTCACTTCATGTTTCACCAGCCCTTTGGTCTGGTCTTCACCAGGTGAAACAGATGATCAACCAGATTAAGGTCATGTAACTGACTTGAATCAAAAACTGCTTGGCCCTAAAAACACCTCCGCTGTCATGTCTGCATGCTCAGAATCAATGGATCTCGCGCATGAACATTTTCATACTCTTATCCTCAAACTCTCTTGCCTTTATTCTGCGAGGTTTGTTCATACAAGTGTTCCAGGTCAGATTCAGCAAACCTTCTTAACTGCACAAACTTGTCACAAGTTGCTTGTTTCAGCCTGATGAATACCACCTGTACATGAGGAGGTGCCGGTAACATTGAAGGCTGCCTGTTCTGCTCACTTTGACATGAATGTCTTTGATAAACTTCATGGCAATCCATTCTGATTGCTGCTGAGACAGAACCACAAACATGAACATCAAAGTGGCACTAGAGGTAGGATTCAGAGGATGATCAATATCTGTACTATAGGTAGACTGATAAGATTAGTTAACACCAACTGATATTGATGGGACTTGGTTCCAAAGTGGCCGATAGCTAAGCAGCCTTCATCAGTCATGCAGGGATGTATATCATCACAGAGCTGAGGAGGGGAGGGCTGTATGAAAGCGAGCCGAAAGGAGCTTGATCAGTGTGTACAGCTCTGGAGAAAGCAGGCCAGCTCTGCGGTGTGTGTGTGTCTAAGTGTATTGTTTTTCATTTGTTTTTCATTTTAAGATGTACCACATGATTTTTCTTTCTTTTTTCTTTTTTTTCTGGACCACAACAGCAGGGACAGGCTTATAAAATCAAAAGGCCATGACTGAGTGACTGGCTGATAAAGTTACACCACTGCTCGGATGAATGCCTCCACTTGTGTATGTTTCAAATTAAAAGCCTTTGTTTCAATATCGAAAGGTCTCCAGGATTTTGCACACAGTCCAGCCTCACACTAGGTTTTGACCTAGTCCTGTTTATATATATTTTATGAATCATGTATTCAGTATCAGTACATTGAGTATTTTGAAAATACAAAATTTCTCCACTCTAAAGCATCCTGTTACAAGTTACGTTAGAATGTTTTCAACCCTGTTAAATGCCAATTACAAAATACTCAAAAGTGATTGGAAATGTGGACAAATACAAGTAACAGAAATACTGCCCATTTCTAATTAGTGTTTTGCATTGGAGGCTCCAAACAGGAAGTCAAGGTAACGTCACTGTGTACCTGAGAATCTCAGGTTGCCTTGGAAAATAATTTTTCAAAAAATAATAATCGCTCCTAATTAGATTTGTTTTCAGTTAGTTTGATATTTGGTTCTAGATTTATTTATTATTTATTTATTAGTTTCTAATAGAGTCATTTAAGGTTCATCGGTTATTGGCTTTTTCCTGCTCCAAACTATCGATTACAGGGAATCCATCCATCCATGCATACATGTTGAGATCATTCAGCCTGGACTTAAGGGAGTGACAGTCAGCTCAGAGGATAAAATTGACAAGAAAACACTAAGGTACAGAATAAAAATACACAAGAAGGTTCATGAGAAAAGCAATCTGACAAAAAACTAATTTAGAGACAGTTGCAGCTCTACCTCACCTCAAGGGAGTTCTTCCCGAGTGTCTGACTGTCTGATCAACCTGGTGACCAATGCGCTAACCTACGTCTTAAAGATCTGTACATGTGGGCTGAAGAAGTCACCGATGTAGGCTGGCACAGGCCATCTAACACATGATGAACCATGTGGATCCTGGCTGCCGAGGGAGTCTTCAGGCCTCTGTATCTCAGGGGCTGGACAGTGTTAGGTTATGCAGGCTGGGGGCTTTATCTCTACAACAGCTATTAGGAGGTAATTAAGTCCTAACACTGCAGAGCCTCCCATGGTTACTATAACATAACTGCAAATGGGAAGCTTACAAGCTCCTTTAGACGGCATGACAAATTGAATGGAACTCATTGGGCTTCGGCTATTATTCCAGCGGCCCCATCTGGCTGGGAAAAGATAAAGGGGATTTGCTGGAGGTTGTGAGGGGTTGAGCCTCCATGCTCGGTGTGTGTGTGTGAGGGATAAGGAACGAAAGTTGGGGGGGGGGGGTCCTGGTGCAGCATAAGAAGTGTTTTGAGGGTTCCAGGGGGAATTTTTTTTTCTCCTCTTTGGTCTGAGCTTCAATTCAACAGGCAGCCTGAGATTTGCTTTGGCCAAATGTTACAAATGTTTCGACAACCTGGTCTCTGATCCTCGGGGGTCACCAAGGAGGGCACGGGGGTACAACAGCTTTACGCCCAGAGATTTAACAAAGCAGCATGAGGATGAATATATTCACACTTGTATTCACTCCCCAGGCCTCCAGATGCTTGTTTTAGGGAGACGGAGGCTAGACTGAGTTGCACACTACGCAAAGCAGGCCAGCTGGCAGTTTGTGTCCATAGTGCGTCCGTGACCAAACTTGTGTGGACAAAAAAAGTGTCACGTTCGTTGGAGTAATGCTGTCAATTGTCGCCAGGGGAAAAGATGGTGAAATTAATTTAAAGTCTTTTAAAGATGTATAGAAGCTTCTGGAATATATTTAGACAGTGAAATTTCATCTTTGTTTCCAATAATCAAAAGCAACACCTGAGCGACATAATACTCTAAACACACTTTTTCTCCAAACTAACGTTTAAAGATCATGCTAATCATACATCATGCCTCAGTGTGAATGGATTAATCCTGCCAAGTATCTAATTTGTAGATAATATAAATTATAGAATTTATAGAAGAAGAAGAATTCCTTTATTCGTCACAATTGTTTACACACAATATGCAGAGTTGAGGGGAAACACGTCATGCATTTGTGAAATTCTTTCCTGCTTTTTGACACATCCACAGCAGACCAGGAGCAGTGGGCTGCCAGCCAACCGACCCAGCTGTTTGTCACCATTGGTCAGGCGGTGATCTTCTTGCAGAAAGAACATGCAAACTCCACACAGAAAGGCCCTTATTTTTCCTCGAGCAGCAGGCACCAAATGCATGGTGGAGGACACACCCCAGCGCCCACAGCGGGATTCAAACCGGGGACCTTCTAGCTGTGAGGCGACAGTGTTACCACCGATCCACCGTGCCACCTATAATCTGAGTATACACCAGAAAGATGAAAGATACTGTACACACAGTGAGATGTAAGGAAGATCATGGGCAACATTCTCATTAATACGGTGTTCCACTGACAGGTATTTCTGTCTTTTGTCCAACCCATTTATATCAGTGAGGGTAGGCAAAATAACAGAAACACTTCTCTGCACCTGGTGAAGACCAGACCAAGGGGCTGGTGAAACATGAAGAAGTGAAGCTGCCGGCATCAAGGGCCTGACAGAGCATCACCAGAGACTGTGAACACAATACACAAATTCCATTCTGGTTGGTACAAAAGAAAACTCCTTTAGCACCACCATCTGGTCTGCAGTGGGGCTCTGTTCCATCACCTCCAACTATCTTTGATCGTTGTCTTTGTATTTCTGTACTTGATCAAAAAATTGACAGGGTAAGTCTTTGCCTTACATGGTTGTATTACCATAAACATTCAGACATGCCAATGCTAAAGTTTCTCCATTGAAGCACTTTAACCCTTGAGATGCCTAAATTAAAACAAATGGACTATTTTTGAGTGTCACATGGCTCCAATTCATTAAAGTTGGTTTGAAGTTTTGTAACATTGTAGGACTGGAATGTACTGAAGGATTCAGCCGTATACTCTGTGGTGCACTGCACCTGGATTAATACCAAAAAGATGAGTCTAATCTATGGTCACATATATCCCATTGTCATACATTATCTACTAGCAGTCCATGAAAGTTCTCTATTGGTCTGTTATGTCTTGTGGGGGGAACAGTGGGTTGTATAACAAAAAAAAAAAAAAAAAAAAAATCTCTCTGCATCCTCACTTAAATAAGAGTGAAGTGCCTGTAAGGAGTACCCAAAGGTGGAACATGCTGGCTTTGTTCGGATGGACAGCTTAAACAAAAAGAAAATGTATCCGTGTTACTGTGGACGTGGCCTCAGTCCTGCTGAAAGTCACTGATTGCCCTACAGTATCCTCAGCGCTGCATCACAATGGCTGTAAAAGAGTCTAATGATGGGGATCTGCCAGGCTTAACAGGCTCTCATTCAGATGGCAATTGTCAGAAGGCCGAAGACAATAGGCTGAGGAATAACAATGGTGTACACAAGCAGCCCAGGCCTTCCTCGTTCTGTTGCAATTAGTGTCATATGGAGGGACGGAGAGGCTGGGTTACATTCCTTTACTCTCACTACCAGCCTCCTGATCTCATCTCAGACACACACACACACACACACACGCACACACACACACACACACACACACACACACACACACACACACACACACACACACACACACAAAACCTCATCATCCCTGACAAAAGGGTGGACTACTTTATTACCAGCCCACTGCTAACCAGCTGTCACCCCCAACACACACACAAATATATACATACACACACATACAGCCCCCAGAAATATTTTCACACCTGTTGGGTTGAATGCAGAAGAAGTTGAAGGCATTTTTGTCTGGAGTGGTTTGGCATTTGAATGAAAGTGTAACTAAACACTAAACACAGTACAGGTCTTATGATTGACATGTTTCTGTCAGAAGACTGCCTGAACATGAAATAATGACATGATCAAGGCCCAATTAGAGCTGGTTGTTTAGATTTTAGCAGTTATGAACACTTGTTACTCATCAGTCTGTTCATATGTGGGCATTTGTCAGTCAGGCAGGACAGCACCAGAAGTAGTGTTTGAACAAACATTTTTATGAAAGTTGGAAATTCGTCCATTATTATCACATCGGTGTCAAAATTATCCTGTAAAATGTGTCAAGCTTTGTTTAAATCAGTATTTTGAGTGCTAACTTTAATATTCACATTCAGTTTCATCATGAGTGTATTTATGCTTTAATAGGCTCCAGGACCCTGCAACCGTCAACAAGACAAGCAAGTATAGGATGGATGGATGGATGGATGGATGGATGGATGGATGGATGGATGGATGGATGGATGGATGGATGGATGGATGGATGGATGGATGGATGGATACTGTAAACTGAATTCATGCTCAATATTCTGACCGCTTATGTGCCAATGATTGGAGCAAGAAGAAAATAGTCATAACCAACAGGAGTGCTGGGAAAACTACAGAAAAATTATTTAGACCTTAAAAAATAAAGTGTAACTTTACCTATCAACAGAAAATGATAGCATTGGTAGTTTATGTTTGAAATATCCTTTCCAGACAAATGACCTCTCATACACATGCAACTAATGACTGAACTCTCTCAGAAACAATGGCTGAATAACATAGAAAATCGCTGTTGGTCAGGACATCAAGAGCTTTTGGGGAGTTCAGACTTCATTTTCGCATCCTCGCATAAAGGATTAAATTCTCTCACACTGTCAGTGCTGATTGGAGAGGTGACCTTCATCATTCCAGGTGTCCCTCTCCTACCAACAGACAACATGTTTTATTCTAACCTTGACAGTGATCTTTCCTGAACTTACTCACACAGTTGTATTTACTTAAACTTAACAATACCTTAATCATAGAGGTGACAGATGAATAATTTAAAAGGCCCTCATAAACCCTCTGTTTTGGCTTTTGGGTGCAAGGGTGGATTAAACAGACTGGGTATGGCAAGAACTGAGCCAACCCTAACAGACTTAGGGGCCATGAAAATGGACAGGTCTCTAGAGCAGGGCCACAGGGCCCAGGGAGCAGGAGAAGGGGGTGGGGCTGGATTTTTGGGCCCACTTGGCAACTTGACACACTAGCTCTCCTCCAATTCTTCAGCAATTATGCTGTCATCAAGCCGTTTTGCCTTTTTGAGAATGAAGAGAGGAACACAAATAAGGGCCACACTGGTTTAATTAAACTAATACCAATTCATGTTCCAGCAAGCTGCTTGAGGCGTCATTAGGAGAGGAAGGACAGAAAGGGTCTGTTCCTGTGTGTGTCAGTGCGCGTGAGTGTATGCATGTATGCCCATTATGTATGTGAGAAATTTTGAGTGTGTGTCTGTGTATTTGTGTGGGAGTGTACCCTCACTTCCAGTCCATTGAGCTGTGGTGCAGTTGCATACTCTCTGCTGCTCTGGTTTTGGTCCAACAGAACAGAATGCGCAGAGGGAAGGAGGGAGGCGATGGGAGAAAGCAGAAAAGACGAGGAGGAGGTGGGGGCCTGCTTGGTGGGGGCTGTTTGTCACTGTGAATCGGCTCAGGGTGGTTCACATCATCTGGCCATTGATGGCCGCCCCTCCCCTGTTGTAAAACAAGCTCCCGTGGGCCCGCCTGAACACTGGGGGCATTGTGTCCCACCCTCGCAGGAAACATACCACCCAAAGTGCTACTACCCCCACCACCATCCACCCACAGCATCCTCAATCCTTCTCCCTCTCTTTCCATCTCCACTTTTTCCTCCCTTGCCCCAGGATAGTCTGATGATAGCATCAAGTTGGAGGAGAAACCTGTCGGAGAAGGTCACAGGACGAGGGAAAGTATAAGCATTTGAAAGCAACAGGTAGGACTAATGAGGCTGGATGGAAGGATGGAGGGACAGAGTCTGCAGCAAGTGGAGGAGGCTGAGGGAGGTGCAGAGAGGGAGACAGATTTGAAGGGCTGGTGTAAAGGGGGCGTTCCCCATGGTTTCCGTAATATGGAGGGCTAATGGGAAGATTGATGGATTGAGACAGCAAAACAAAACAAGGGGTGGTGATAAAATGTAGAGTGGGGGACAGAGCAAGTTGGGATCGGGTTGAATGGTGTCTTGAAGCCTCAATTCTGGAGATGTGTGAGTGTGTGTGTCACAAGGCCAGGAGAAGGAGGAAAATTTAGTGCCTTTGGGGGCAGGGAGTGGGTGTGACTCGTTCCCTAATTACCAGGGAGGTCTCGGGAGCTTTGGGTACAAGACAAGTGTGAAGGGTGGGAGAATGAGACAGGATACAAGAGGTTAGAGCAGGTCAATGCTGACCACCTAGGATGCCCCTTGCAAAAGACGCGCCCCCCCATTCCATTTCAACCCTCCCTGAGTGCCCAGCTGAATGCTATAAATAAATATCGTGTCTTCTCCTCTAAAAGCTGATAATTTACTGCCCACCCATTCCGTTCTGCCCATCTCTTCTCCATTTCTCAGCACCGTTGCCAGGCGGTGAATGGAGCTCTTCCTTTGAGTTTGGAGGACCAGGCCTGTGTTTTCTGGAGGGGCTGTCCTCAAAGTTTGGAGCACCCTGGAGTGGATGCGCACACACACACATATGCTTATATGCTGAATGCCACACATGCTCCTTTATCAGCCACCTGTAAACCAGCTACCCATGGCAAGAATTTGAGGGATTCTTATGGCAGTAATCTGCTGCATGCAAACAAAGCTAACTCTGTTCTTTCCTACTTAAATCTGAGACAAATAGTGCTTCAGGTTGATGTTTCTTCACAGTGTGTCACAGGCAGACATGTCAAATATAGAAAATTACTTGTTTGCTATAAAATATTTGCTTCAGTGTTCGTTGTTCTTGAACTCTCGATTAGGTCTAAATGTTTTCTTTGTATTTTGTAGATATTTTGTGTAGATTTTATAATTCACATATGTACATTTCTTGGTCATGTTTTTGCCTAAATAAGCCCTAGTGGCATAAAAACAGTCTGCACAGGAAAGAAGCCACAATGCATTGAGTTTTTAAAGTTCTTTAGCACCAAGAAGATGAACTGGAGCATCGTGGTGTAGAGGGCTCCTGTCTCTATGTCTTTTTTCAACCATCCAACATGTATTTTTACTTTTTGTATTTGTTCTGCATTGTTCCTGCTCCAGCCAGCGACCTTGAGGAAGGTGTTTAACTTGTGGTGGAGGAGCAAAACATCACAGGAAGGTCAGAGTGGATGGATAAGCATCGAAAGATTCTCCTCTAACAGTCAGATGTTTTTCTAAAATGTTAATAAAAATGCCATAGTCCTTCTCTAAACATAAAGGATAAAAAGAAGTCAGACAGATCAAGAAACTTAAAGTTAGACAAACTTATCAAGAAAGAGAAATTGTTTGTTGTCAACAGCCATTACAGTTTATAGATGACGGCCTTGCTCACAGTGGTTTAAAGCACTGGGATAAATAGATTTTTTGACTGCTTGTTTCCTGGTTCATTAGATTTTGCACAGTCGCTGTATTCCCAGATTCA
>NC_092067.1:7705000-7777500 GCF_039877785.1 Chaetodon trifascialis | reverse complement strand
TGCCTCCCGGCTAGTTTCTGCCCCACCAGTCTGTGTCATCATTCTTTCTGACAGGCTGAAATATGATTTTGCAGTAAGATAAATAGCTAATATACTGCATAATAATTTAAACACATCAAGATACAACAATGATTATTATGAAAGGATTCAATATTTACAGCTCTCTTCAACTTACAAGAGATTTAAGAACTCCTCTGACAGAATGAGATCATTTAAAAAGGGGGTGCAATTGCATACGCAGTTAATGGAAAAGAGGCAAGTGCACGACAAAAGACGGAGTCACTTTAGAAGCAGCTGCACAAAAAAGACAATGTTTTCGTTAAGATGAGATCAGAACACACAGTCAGTCTGTGTACAGTCTGTGCAGTGGCTCTTTATGGCTGCTAAAACACTACACATTCAAATTAATGTGAATTAAATGCTCCAGATTCAATGTGGATGCACCTTAAGATATTGCTGACATTTGGCTTCAGCTAACATTAATGTCAGATATTAGTCCTCAGAGACAGAAAGGAGACATAACTTCAACACAGTGTTGACACACACCAGCCATGGCTGTGGAGACGCAGAGGTTTAGATGTACAGTATGATGCTGTGAGGAGCAGCATGGCAGCCAACTGAGCCTGTTTCATACAAAGATTTTCATGACGTCTTGATGGTCTAACATGGTCTATTAGCTGATACAAACAGAGAGGGTATGCACATTAGAGAAGACTGCTGTCTGAAGAATAATTTTACTGACATTTGTTGTGGTACATTCAGACTCTGCGTCT
Source organism: Chaetodon trifascialis (assembly GCF_039877785.1). Taxonomy (NCBI): domain Eukaryota; kingdom Metazoa; phylum Chordata; class Actinopteri; order Chaetodontiformes; family Chaetodontidae; genus Chaetodon; species Chaetodon trifascialis. The sequence goes on along the minus strand of NC_092067.1, from coordinate 7,776,727 downwards.
CCCCTCTAGCTGCACTCTGACCTCTACCCAACCTCTGACTGACCCTGCAAAGACACTGCATCTTGTAGAAGCCCTCTCAGTGACCTCATCCATCACAGCACCAGCAGCCAGGCAGCAGGTTCACCCTCTTTCTCTGGCTGCTGCTGCATTGTTTTCTTCCTGCCTCCTTCTCTACATCAATATGCCACTCTCATTCTCTTTTCCAACTCTTCTTCTTTTTCTCTCACCGCACCCTCAAAGCTCACTGTGATTTTGATTGGTGTGTGGCTGTCCAATCTGACAAATTACAGTGTTCCTACATGCTGCTGCTCAGCAGATTAATATCATTGATGGTTAGATACTTTATCACTGCTTGTATTCACTTGTTCAACCCCTCACCTTCCCACAAAACTGTGATTTGATGAAGGGTCAGTGCAGATTTATTGATTTGAACCTCTCTGCCAATACGTCTGTGTGCTTCTGGTCTTGGACCCTGTAGTCCCAATTAGGAGCAACTTTACCAGACCTTATCACCCAACATGAATACTGGACCTCAGTGATGATTTTGTAGCTGAATGGGAGCAAATGCCTGCAGCCAGGTTCAAAATTTGGTATAAAGCCTGAAACCAGAAGACAGGAGGCTGATATAGTAGTAGATTACTGCAGATGGTTTTGGATTGACATATATGTCTATGTTTGAAGACGGTAAGCTCAAATGCTTCACTTTCACAGCACATGGGTAAACATTGTCTTGGTTTAGGCAAGCTGCAACTAAAAGAAAGGAGAACTTAGCCTGAGCAGATATCAACAGTCACTCATAAACATTTCACAAGCTACTTTCTGCTTTTGGATCACTAATCCACATGCAACATTAGAAGCAGGGTCTTTGCTCTCTTTCAGGGTGGTATTCCTCTGGCCGTTGGGCTCATCTTTGATGTGGAGATGAATGTGTAGGATAATGTTGGTCCACTATCTCACTGGCCATTCACATGTCATGAGAACAGCGAACCAGCGAAGAAACAGGGTCTCTAATCTGGTGCCCATGCTGGGACAGGGCCACGAGTTCGCTCACAGCACGGTGGTAATGCTGTGTGTGTGTGTGTGTGTGTGTGTGTGTGTGTGTGTGTGTGTGTGTGTGTGTGTGTGTGTGTGTGTGTGTGTGTGTGTGTGTGTGTGTGTGTGTGTGTGTGTGTGTGTCTGGGAATATTTCATTTACTGAAGTAAGCACCAAACTGTAAAAATACTCATATGACAAATACAATCCCTAAAAGTACTTAACTTAAGCAACAAAACATAATTTTACATCACAAGTAAAATTACTTATCGTGCAGAATGTCCCTCTCCAGAGTGTTACACATTTTATTACTGGATCAGTGTGACGGGTGAAATTTAATGCTGTAGGTGTTTCAAAGTGGTGCTATGTGTGCCATGTATGAAGACAGATTCTTTACTGCTGTGGCCTGGGTTTGATTCTGGCCTGGCCTCGTTGCAACATCTCACCCTCTCTCTGCCTTTTCCGTCTGTCTTCAGCTATCACTATCAAACGAAACAGAAATGTAAAAAAAAAAAAAAGTCTTTAAAAAAAGTTAATCAGAGTTTTGAAGGAATGACTGAGGATAAAATCACCTCCTTCCTGTATTTGTCACAAAAGGTAATAAACGTGGATGAGGTGGACAGGATGTGTACAGGTTGATGTAAGTCAGCTGAGATAAAGAACAACTCTTCAATTAGCAAAGCAAAGAAAAGAAACAGCGTGTACCTTTTTCTTTTGTATTTAGACCCCTGAAATCCTTTTGGGACACATTAATTCCTTGTCTGTTGCCAATGGTTTAATTAAAAGAAACATATAACAAATATTGTGCATGGGCTCTTAAATTAAGGTTGCAACTGACAGATTTTTACACTACTGATCAATCATTTCATTTCTTTCCTTTTTATTAATTGATCAATAGTTGAAATCCTCTTCACTTTGCAGTTTTTTTTGATCAGTTGTACAAAACCCAAAGATAGTTTACTTATAATTATACAAAACATTAAAAAGTCCTCCCAAGAAGCATGACAGCATCAGTCGATTGAGAAAAAAGACTTGTGTTTACGGTCAGATTCTCAAGCGGCCATGACGGGAGTAAAGCAGGAAGTCAGGTGACAGTAATAAGGAGCAACAGAGTCCTCAGTGGGAGAAGGTTGATGGACGGGTCAACAAAACATCACACTTCATCACAGGAGACCACTGTTCACTTCCCATTTGCAACAGTCCCCCCCCAAAAACAGCCAACATGAATACGATATGAGGCCAAATGATGAAGTGAAAAAAAACGATAATTCATTCTTATTATGAGGCTAAAGAGGACAATATTTCTCAGTATACAATAGTATCAAATGGAAATCCTCCGAGTATGAGTTAATGTATTAAGTTCCTTTCCACTCAGGGGTTTTGTGCGCATGTGAACGTCCTGCGTGCATTTGCGAGAAAAGCATAGGTGACATGTGAGTAGTTATCACTTGGCCCATCGCTGTTTTTCCATGACAATGAAAACAAATCCAGCTTACACTCATTTCTGTTTTCTCTCAGACTCTGTATGTGTGAGAGAAAGCCTCCCTCTGTCCTCACTCTATAAAGGCTTGATCTCTGCCTCTGTTGAATATGTTAATCCATCTGGTGGTCCCCTTGCTCTTTCTCTCTGCCCACGAGACCCCCACTGCCCCACTCTCCCTTCCCAAGTAGGGGAAAGGGGATCTGGGATCACTTCAGCAGAGGCTTGGTGGGCCAGGACTTCATCCCCTGGTTGATTATGTGTGGTGGAGAGAAGAGGGAGAAGGAGAGGTGCACGACGTAATCCTATTGACCATCCCTGTCCCATATGGCGAACGCACTGGCCTCTCCAGTGGTACAGTCTGTGGAGTGGCGGGGCCAGCTTGCCTCTCCAATCAGGGCACATTTTCACTAAAGCTCGACATCTCACGCTCTCATGTGGGATCACCAGTGCAGAAAAGACGAGGCTTGTTTTGTTAGTTTGTGACAGAGTCTGCTGCCATCAGATTACAATTTAATTCTGCATCTACAATCAGTCACAATCAGCACTTTCAATGTTTGTAGTTGAAAGATTGTCACTCACTATTATATACATTTGGTTTCATTCATACTGAGAGGCAAAATAAGCAGAAAAGTCTGATTTTAGACAGGTTTTATGGCTGCTAACTTGTCTACATTCTCTCTATATAAAGAAAGAAATGATCTCAAATGGAAATGGTTGTTTTGTGTTTTCATCTACCTTTAATGCAGTTTTATTGCCTTTTTGATTGCAATTCTAGTTTTTGCTTTGCAAATGCTTTTTATTCTTTGCTTTTGTTTTCCCTTGTAAAGCACTTTGTAACTTTGTCAAGAAAAGTTTGATACATATAAAGTTTATTGTAATCAAATGAAGAGAAATGTATGGCGGCTGATTTTCATAATTTCATAATGATCCAGGAAATTTAGGAGTAAAATGAGTTGTTTTCAGATCAGATGTATGATCTAATTTGTTTATACCTCTGATTATCTGCTTTCATAATATAAGGCAACCCACTACAAAATAATCTATAAGATCTACTCCATTCATTCATTCATTCATTCATTCATTCATTCATTCATTCATTATTACTTCATTATATTGTGAGGTATTACCTTTATTTTGTCAAATCCTCGTATTTTCAACATCATTTCATAAAAGTGTGTGTGTGTGTGTGTGTGTGTGTGTGTGTGCGTGTGTGTGTGTGTGTGTGTGTGTGTGTGTGTGTGTGTGTGTGTGTGTGTGTGTGTGTGTGTGTGTGTGCATGTGTGTGTGGGAGGAGATCTGGCCTTGTGTCAGCGGCAGCCTGAACGTCTGCTCAGTTCTGGTGGAGGTGTGGGAGCCCGTAGGGGGCTTTTTGTCCAAGGACCACTGTTACAATCCAAGTTGTCCATTCAGCCTCAGCCATGTCAATTGGAATATGGTTGATTCACCCCCAATGAGTTCATGTAACCAGAAAATACTGCCTTTCAGGGACCTGCATTCTCCATCAAGCGGGTGAGATTAAGATGTAATGTTGCTCTCTCCCTCCACAACAGGGGGTCAGTGGAAGTGACGGGGACAGGGGGACGATTAGGACACATGAGCCTGCAGAAAACATCCTCAGGGGAAAAGAGCGCAAGGCCATAGAATTATATTGGCCATGATGGTGTTTCAACAAGCTTCACACAACACAATGACTGATAATCATAAAATTATGTCACTTGTTTTGACTGTTTATTTGACAGTATTTTTTAGCTTTTCCAAAGTTAAAATATTGCTATATTCTTTAACTCATGGACAGTTTTTGGGGTTAAAGCTTGACTTTGTAAACAGCTGATGACAGAACAATTTCACATCAAGGTCCATTTTGTGGCTGTCCTGGTGTTTTCAACTTTCAACTGTGTCACATGATCTTCATCAGCAGATGAAGTCTCCCAGCTGTCGTGGAATTGTCATGTTCAAGTGACCATTTCCCCAGAGTACTTTAAGGGCTTTTCAAGAAGTTATTCTTTGTTTTTGAGTGTATATAATAATACATTGTTCTTATATAGTGCTTTTCAGGGTACTCAAAGACTCTGAAATACACACACACACACACACACACACACACACACACACACACACATACACATATATATGTATAATGTATTTCACATTTGTATTTTATAGCCGGAGGCAGATGGAAATCCAAGTGCAAAGTCAAATTCCTGCAACTGATCTTCACACTGCACACTAACTGTCCCCAGGCCTACCTTATTTTTTTAATTTTTTCTCTTGGGGTTACTGGAAACAAGTTGTGAATGCAACATTGACATTATCACCTTTTTAGTTGGTACAGGGATATTTTGATACAGCCCCCCTCCCCCACCCATCGTAAATGCACGATATGATTCTTAGGTGCAGGCTAGAACACTTGCTTAGTAACACATGCTGTAGATAGAGAATACCAGTACTCATTTAGTTGTGTGTGTCTGGCCACCTGATAAATGCAAGTCTGAATGAATTTAAGGTTACTTCAATTTCTTCATGTGTTCTGATTATTGACTGTCATGAAACCATCAGAAAGTTGCATTACCACCATTAGCTGGACTGGTGTGGAGCAGTAGGCTGTGGTGAATTTCAGACTACACTTGGCTGTGAATTGGAGACCCACTGAAACTGTTGGCAATAGTTTATCTGTTTGACTTGCCCTAAGATTCATATAGTGTGTGGTAGAAAACAATGCCTCTGTCTCAGGGTGGTACTCCAGCAATCTTTAGTGATTTCCATACAGTTAGAGAGCCTCATAAAAGATAACTGAGGCAGCTGAGACTGAGGAAACCTGACTTTTAGTCTCTAGTATGAGTATTTATGACCTGAACTCTGCCCCAAAGTCAGCATTTTCTTCAGTGGAGAGGAGTAAGGGGTAAATACATAAGTATTCACAAACAAAAGTCAAGTTACGTCATTCACAGAACACAGTGGAAAAATTAATGCAAAGTGATTTGTGTCTGTAAATCTGTATCTGTGCATCTAAGTTACCACTCACATATCATCATTTGCACATCAGGGTTGCGTCTTTCAGTGGAAATATATTTGTAAATCTCCACCTATTCATGTGGATTATTTTGAATTTGAATTTGATTCTACCGTGCTGTTTCACACAAAATCAACAGTTGAAGGGAGCATGTGACTCATCCTGTGACTCATGACTTGTAAAACACTCATTTGAATGAATGTAAACTTCCTTGCTAAATAAATGCCTTGAATTTGAAACTCATATATCATCATTTGAAATACATTGTCATATTTTTACTCAAACATCCACATTTGCATGATAACATTTATATGGCTAAGTTGCTTAGCTAGTAGGTAAGTGCTGGCTGGTTCATATAAAATGTCTTTGTGTGTTTCTGATTCTGTGTTAGCTTACCTTACCAGGATGTGACCACAATTTTCGCTCATTTCTAGTGTCTCTCCAATATTTTAATCTTTGCCATGTCATTCAATTCATTTGGTGAGATAAAACCAAGCAACTAGGAGGAGCTTGTGTGTGCTCATCCTAGCATAGAATCTAGCTAGCTGACATACATTTGGTCTAATCCTAAAGTTGCTATAATTGTTCAGCTGTTGTGTAATAGCTCTACTGAATGAGCACTGACGTAGATGTAAACAGTAGCTTTCACAACAGCAGCCATTGTGTGCCTTGCTTACTGCTTACTGACACCAGATTGTTAATAACAATGAGTGTTAATAATGGCAATAATTCTCCTGTTTTGAAGGTGAGGACACAGGTTGTGAGGATACTTATGTATATTTACAATATGTTTTAACTTTATCATGCTTGTGCCAGTCTACATTGTCTGTGAAGCATTAGGGCTCTGGTCCAGAGAAAGAGAGAGAGAGACGTTCTTCAATGTCTATGCCAGATACAGGGAAATGCTACATGTGACATTTAACTTTAAAGGGAAATTCCACTGCAAAGCATCTTTAACTCATTTAGCAGATTGAGCCATAACTAATTATTCCTAGTGTAAAGCCAGAAACTGAAACATGTGCTCTACATTAGAGCTATATCTCTGGCCTTATGATATGTACACAACTGGCTGTGAGCTCATTTTACTGTGCAGTAAAGCAGCTTTTCTTGACAGACAAGTGAGACCAAGAGTGGAACTCCCCTTTAACATGGTTAACCTCATAAAAATAATTGGATAAAGCTATTTACATGCTTTATGCATATACTGTAAATTCTTAGGATATTCTCATTGACATGGCATCTTATGCATGCACCATCTCTGACATGCGATATTGCTTCCCCCCGTGGGAGAGGGAGATAATAGTTTGATGACCTGACACTTATTTGTCATGTATTTATTAAAAAATAAGCAAACACCATTTGAAAACCAACTGACAATTAAAAAATGAGACATCAAAATTGTAAAGTTGTAGTATGAAATGTGATGTATTACATTTAAATTTTTGATCCACAGATTAAACGTGGCTCATTTGGGAACATGTCTGATGTGTGTCGGAGAGAGCGTGGCAGACCGTGGGCTGGATGTGAGAGTCCACTGTTTTGGTGGGCCACCCTGAGGTGGAATGCTCTTTTTCTACAAGTCCCTCTGAGGAACAGGTGCCCTGAATGTGTTGATCGTTCACCGCGGCAGAAATCACCAGGGAAACATCAACTGTGTGAAGCTTGTCTCAACAGTGAAGCAGGACCTGCCGCACACTCACCAGCAGTTGCTCATGTCAAGTCACATTTATTTGAAAATATTTTCCCATCAATCTCTCATATTTTAACCTTTCTAAAAAAAAAAAAAAAATGTAAAAAAATTTAAAAAAAAGTCAGGTGTAATTTTGACAAGGCATAACCCAATATTTGATGCGTTTGAAACATATACATACCCCTCCTGTTCAGCAGGTGGCAGTATGTAGAACATTAGTTGTAACATCTACTGACAATGATTAAGTCACTTAAACAGCAACTGCTAATGAGACAAGAATGATAAGAAGAAGGATGAATGCGAGGGGGATGGAGAACCTGCCAAAAAGTCGAGAGGGTTGTGCAAGCATCTCACCAAATGGAAGTAGGCTTACTACTATGTGGCTCAAAGTCCGCCTTTTTGGAAAACACACCAGACAGATTGTATTGCATCACACTAGGGGAAATGCAACAAATCTGCCAGAAATAAATCTGCCCAAGAGCTGCAGAAACATGCTCCACCAATGACCGCATTTATACTATCTCTGCCACCCCTCTCATATCTCATTTCCTCACTTTCCAACAGCCTCTCTCAGAATAACTGAACCATTCAGAATATGACATGATATAATCTAATAATCTAAGATATATTTTTTAAAAAGAGTTGGTCTAAGGTAATTATTTGTTATAATACTAATAATTTCCTCTGTTTTTGAAGAGGAGGCCACAGATTGTGATGGATGTGGCCTGATCCAAAAACCTGGAAGAGCAATATCTAAAAGAAGAAGTGGATGATGAAGGCAGTCCCCACCTGGGGGGAAGCAGAAAGCTGAATTAACCGAGAAGCCTAGAGGACCACGACAGTCAGCTGCACGCAGCAAGTAACTTTGTTTTTCTACATTACCATCATACACTTTACGTATCATAAACATTAGGGCTCTGCTTCAGAGACGTTCTCTGTCCATGCTAGATACAGGGAAATGCTACATGTGACTTTTAGCCTTAAAGGGAAATTCCACTGCAATCAACTTAGTCCTAGTGTAAAGCCAGAAGCTGGAGCATGTGCACTAGTTTAGAGCTATATCTCTGGCCTTATGTGAGCTCATTTTACTGTGTAGTAAAGCAGCTTTTCTTGACATACAAAAGTGAGACCAAGAGTGGAACTCCCCTGTAATATGGTTAACTTCATAAAAATAATTGGATAAAGCCATTTACATGCTCACTGCATATACATGCTTGGAATATTCTCATTGACGTGGCATCTTATGTGCTCTGACATGCAACATCTCGACGCTTCCCTCCATTGTGATATACACAGAAACAAGAAATATATCAGACATTGATGTAACAAACATAGTTATCAATTTACCTCTGGTTTGATACACTGACCCATCCAAAGGTCACAAAAAGCAGGCATTACTGAGACACTGCATGGTTTGTTTATATACACCAGTATATATACTGGCTTATTCCCTGCCTTGTCCATATGCCTCACAGAGGCACTTTGTGTTGCATTTATTTGTCAATTGTGTTTTACAAGTCAGGTAACTTGATATTTGTTTGTGAAAACTTATATCCTTATATGATATTGTTTGAACCCCATAAAGGAGTGGCACACTGGTGCGAGGGCTCACTGAGACAAGCATAAATGTGCTCCTGAGGAGACAGTAGCGTGGGTGTCCTCCTAAAGGATGTCTTGAACTTGCAGCTGAGAAGGTCCAGCTCTGCCTCCGACAAGAGATCCATACAGTCAGCCAACCTGCCGTCACCTCCACCTTCAACACAGAGTGCCACACAAGCCTTCCCTTGTCAGTGCTGCTCCTCTTTCGACAAGTAAGCATAGACCTGACAGGTGGTCTGCAGGATAAAATGTTGTCCAGTGTGGACAGCACTGAGGCCAGCCTTGCAGAGGGGAAGAAGGTCCAAGCATAGTTGGATAGTACTAGACTTCATCTTATCTTCTTCACTTGTTGATTGTTTGACTTGGGAGCAGAGTCAGGTCATGTAGTTAATTTACACTTGGAGTCGACCTGAGGGGGTCCATGAAGGATGAATCCAACAGCAACAGCTCTTAGAGGGTGAAGTCTATATGAAATAGAACAAGTAAATTTGTTGTCATGCAAAACTTATGGAGTGCCTCTTTAATGGATTGGAATGAGGCATAGGACTTTGAATTGACTAAGGACCAGAAATGGCCTTGTGGTGCAGCTGGGGACATACCAAACCTTTACTGACACCAAAAATGACAACAACGCCTGGTGAAGTCAAATTCACAGTTTCTCACCAATGTATCTACAAGCTTCGTTCCAGTTCTGTTTTACTCTTTCTCTCTATCTCTGCTTTATTTTTGAGTTCCCACAGTTCCATTTTCTCTTTCCCACCAATAGAGCTGCTATTATGAGAGCAGCTTATCAGGGAGCCTCATACACACACCTGGTAATTCCATTGTCCAGCTCAGCTTGCCAGAACCCCTTGGAGTGACATGCCCATACACACACACACATGCATAAAACTTGTCACTCCCCTGTCAACCTAATTTGCGTCTTGCTTGGAAAATGGACACGCCCTCCTCTAATGAGAGCAAATCTCTCCCTTTCTCCCTCTGTCTCTCACTTTCCGTCTCCTTCCTTCATTCTCTCCATCTCGTCACTCCCCCAGTCCCACCAACCTTTGCTTCCTGCCTTTTGATACTGTAGCCATCTCACTCATGCCACCAATTAGTGATATAATAGAGCAGCGGGCTGCTGACTGCTTGGACCTCAATGATCTACTGCTGCAGAGAGAGAGGTAGGACAGATGTAAAGACAAGAGAGAGGTGTTATAAAGTGGCCTGGCAGAAAGGTACCAGAGGTCAAATTGTTCCTAAATATACTTGATCTCACCAGGACCAATTTCCCTTCACCTCAGTGGAAAACATCATGAAGCTGGGAAAAAGTCTGACAAAACATGCAACGAACAATTTCCTCTTTAAAAGCAAAGGGCAAAGTAAACACCAAATCTTACATCAAGGCAATACTAAGGTCTCAGTACTAAGCAGAAAAGCATTTGATTAAAGTGGGCAGCCTAATTCATTTCAAAGGTAAATATAAACAGAAATGGATCTCCACAGTGTCTGCACAGAACTTCCCAGTTCTTGCTCAGACAAGAAAAGCATATAAAGTGTTATCTTACTACATCCTGTCTTGTCTTTCATTAATCTTAATTAATTTAAGATTATCTATCTTATCTAATAAGATAATTGCTAACTGTCTGCTGTTTGCTGAAGTGTACAGTGGGTAATTACAGTTCTTTCATTAAGAACAGTTTCTTGCAGCCTTGTCATTTGATGCAATGTTATTCTAAAAATATGTTTTCTAAAAATATCTGAGTATGATCCATCAGAATTTGTTTCTGTGTTAGTGTTTTTACTGTAGTGTCTGTATGTCTTCTGTATGTTGTCTGATATGATTTATGGTTAGGGGTGTGTGCCTCTTTTGTTGTCATTACACACAGGCAATCAATCATTTAACTGCTCTGGATTAATAAAGTTAATCAATCTAGTTTTAGTTGATGTGACTGTATCAAAACGAGACATGTAATGGAGAATTCATGTATTGAGTGGAATTCAGTCTAGTTTTGAGAGCTTTTATTTTCAGTTTCTGAAGTTTCATCCCTTATATCAAGTCCGTCTTACTTGTTCAGATAGTGTTTTGATAGTTACATAAACTTTATGCTTGTTTAATAATATCTAATCAAGCAATTACTTACCCAACTGGCAGATTTTTTTAGTTTGATACTAACAACAGGAGGATATGCATTATTTACCTTTTGCACACAGAGTAGTTGCACTTCAAGAGACAAACTCATGTAACAAACTTTCATTCCTGTATATCCAGGCAGGGAGATCTCTGCCTGTAAAGAGGATGAAAGGCCAATCACATTGGCTATGGTTGTCACAGTCACTAACACACCTACCTGAAGTGTACGATCCTGTTTTTCTCTTTCTCATCCCACCCAGAAACAAGGTGCTGCATGTGCCTCTAGCAGCAAAGATAGTAAACAATAAAACACCAGTTAACCCTGCACACACTGGGCACTGCACACTTAATGAGTTTTTTTACCCTGTGACATGAAGTGTCACAAAGTGGGTCTAGGGTTTGGTCTAGTTTTGAGCTTGTGGTCAAAATGCCTGTATCCATCCAGTCTGGTTCACATCATCTCTGAGCTGAGAAGGTCTGTGTTATGTAGGTTAATGCCCAATGCAGTGAAACAGACAAAACACACCTCTGACTGTGTGTCTGGCTGCAGGCCTGTCTCTGTCTGCCTGTCAATCACTGTCTGCCACACTGACATCTGCGTTTGTTTCCTAAATTGGTAATCAGTGAAATCTTCAGTCTTCTCAGTGAGTTTGGTGTTTCAAAGATTTCATATCCTCCTTTTTTAAATGAATTAATATTGTTTTATATTATACTCTCACACACATATACATTAGTCTCCAACGGCAGCTAGTGTGTCATTAAAGGAGGCCATTGTTGCTGATTAATTAATGAGCATTTTTTTCTGTTCATGGTAAACTGGGATTAGCATATTCATAAGGGCAGACATCTTTCAGACAGCTTTGAGCGAATCTGGCGGGTCTGTTTTCTCACTGTGTTCTTGTTTGTGCCCATGCATAACCCCGTTTGTTGACTGGAGTCCTACCCCATTAACTCCCATGATCCTCCATGTCACAGACGCAGAGATCGAAAACACAGACAGAGAGAGAGAGAGAGAGAGAGAGAGAGAGAGAGAGAGAGAGAGAGGAGCAAGACACATATGGCCCCATTTTCACACTTGAGAGAGCACGCCCCCCAGATTACAGACTAAATTGGTCAGGGTTACAAACTGATTACCATGCCGTGTTACATCTTTATTCTCATACTTAATAAACAATAAGCGACCATTAAAACATGTTGCACTCAGTGCCCCCTACCTTCATCCCAACCAGACCAATCAAATTAAAATGAAAACTGAAGAAAAACTGTAATCACATACAGTAAGTCATGTGAGGACATCATTTGTTGTTAAGCAGGCGATCTAGCAACAGGTTTAATGTTTTCATTTTTCAGATTAATGGCTCAATGTGTCTGCAAATCCACTTTATGGCCTTCTGTTTATAGGGGTGAAATAACTGCCAGATGCTTGTATCTAATCTTAAATCATTTTACTTTTAACTTGCTTCTAAAACATTTCATTTGTCATTTTTCCTAATAATGTATAAACAATAATAAACTATTAAAAACAATAATATTTTTATTTGCTTTTAAATAACCATAACTTGTGTATATGTGGCTGTCATGCAAGGACATGCACACTGCCAGGACAAAGATCCCCTCACCATACCAGCCTGTATCACGATGAGCTTGAGTGATAGGATGATAATATACATTAACATGACAGAGATTTGTTAAATTTCTCCTGAGGTAGCCATTCTTTTAATCAGTGGGACTGCTTTATGGTAAGATTTCATTTACAGGATTTTTTGCATTAATATGATGTTGTGTTTAAGATGGACTGTTTGAGATGCTGTGGAAATATAGAATTTTCCTGAAGCACACTAGGAGACTGAGAATATTTAAATAATGTGCAGTAACTTGTGTCTTTGTGTATTTTTGGCTGTTTTTATCACAATTAGGGCATTGCTACGTTCTTGTCCAGTTAATGATGTGGAGACCTTGGCCGCTGGAAGCCTGATGGGACAGTAAAAGGCCAAGTTTGAGTGACTTCTTTTCTCACTGTCCCATCTCCTCCCCGTCTCTCATCTCAACTGATCACTGAGCTGCAGCTCTGCCTTATTAGCAACGTCCATCTAACTTTCTCTGACCTGTTATTTCAATGTCTGGCCACACACAGACACACTGACTGCTTATTTACCCTCACACACACGTGCACGCAACGACACAGACAGGGAAAGGCAAGCACACACGCACTTGTATGCACGCAGAGTGACACACTCCCCTACTCACCAGCAATTTGTTGCTTGTGACATCACATTGTGTGTTAAAGCCGTACTGGCACAGGGCTGCTGCTTCGTTAACTTTCCTCTTTAATGAGCAGTTTAATTGAGCTGTCTAGCGGGCCACCTGTCGGCCCGCAGCCTCATTATCATACTAATGGACTGGGATTGTTGCTGCTCTGACAGCTCAGGCTGCACGGCCCTAACAGGCAGAGAGGGAGAGCAGAGAGAGGGAGGGAGGCCAAGTAGAGAAAGGGGACTGAGAGCCACACTGGAGGAGAGGGATTACCAGAAAACAGGAGAGGAGACACAGTACAAATTGTAAAGAGGAGAATGGACTTTGGTTTTGACCACTTTAGGCATAAGACTGGCAGTAATCTATATTTTTCTTATTTCAATAAATGTCACAAAGAGAAGAAACTCAACAATGCACTAATCCTGCTGACAGGCATAGTGTGTGTACGTTTTTCTTCTATGTCATAGAGCTCCATTGTTGTCCAAAGACCATTAAAACTATCAGTGAGCCACACTGTTGCCCTGGATGACATGTTCCCTCATCACCTGAGCTCACTCGCTGTAGTTTATTTTGACTTCATCCCGCATACACAGCCCTGCTTCTACAAACAGTCAGTAGAGCACCAAATATTGCTGAATGAAGTCCCTGCACCAAGCTGCTTGAAGAAATCACTGAGGTTTTGTTCAAAGTTGTGAGCTGTTTTTAAAGATTTATGTCTTCAATAGAAACTAATGGACTGGATGAGGTAGGGAAGTTACATACATACTACTTACATAAGTTAAATACTGACACACAAACCCATTGTTGATTTTGGTCTTTTTCTGGGATTTGTTGACAATAAGAAAAATATAAAATGGCATAATAAGCCTTATCCGTCTTAGTATTATTAGATCTCAGTGCTGCCTTTGATACGGTTGATCATGACATACTTCTTGACAGACTGGAAAAGTGGGTGGGACTTAATGGCACTGTACTACACTGGTTCAAATCCTATTTACAAGATAGAGACTACTTTGTGTCAATTGGTGAGCATGTGTCTGAACAAAAGAAGATGATGTGTGGGGTGCCACAAGGGTCCATTCTCGGACCACTTCTTTTCAATATCTACATGTTGCCCCTAGCTCAGATTATGGAGCATCAGAATATTTCTTATCATACTTACGCAGATGATACACAACTTTATATTTCTGTCATCACATGACTACAGTCCCTTACTTTCACTGAGTGAGTGTATTCATCAAATCAATGAGTGGATGTGCCAGAATTTTCTTCAGCTTAATGCAGATAAGACAGAAGTGATTGTTTTTGGCCCCAAAAATGAAAGGTCAAAGATCAGTGCTCAACTTAACTCCATGTCACTGACAACAACAGATAAAGCCAGAAATCTTGGTGTAATTATTGATTCGGACCTGAATTTTAACAACCATTTAAAGCTGATTACCAAATCAACCTACTACCATCTGAAAAATATAACCAGAATCAAGGGTTGTCTGTCCAAAGAAGACATGGAAAAACTTGTTCATGCATTCATTTTCAGTAGGTTGGACTATTGCAATGGAGTCTTTACTGGCCTAAACAAAAAATCAATTAGGCAACTACAGCTGATCCAAAATGCGGCTCCACGAGTCCTTACAAACACCAGAAAAATGGACCATATCACACCAGTCCTCAGATCACTACATTGGCTTCCTGTGAGTCAAAGAATAGACTTTAAAATCTTACTGTTGGTCTATAAAGCATTAAATGGTCTAGGACCAAAATATATTCTAGATTTATTGACTCCATATGAAGTATCCAGACCCCTCAGGTCATCAGGGACAGGTCTATTGTGTGTTCCCAGAATGAGAACCAAACAAAGTGAAGCAGCTTTCAGTTATTATGCTCCTCACCTGTGGAACATTCTCCCTGCACACCTGAGGTCTGCACCAAGTGTCAGCTCATTTAAATCAGGGTTGAAAACATTATTATTTGCTACAGCTTTTACTTAAAGTAAATGTATTTGCTCAATGGTTTTAATCATTTTAAATGCTAAATTATTGTCTTTTACTGGTGTCTGTTTTTAATTTTCCTTTAATTGTATTTTATTTTTATTTTTTTGTTCTCTTCTAATCAAAATGTATGATTTTTATGCTTCTGTAAAGCACTTTGAATTGCCTAGTGTATGAAATGTGCTATACAAATAAATTTGCCTTGCCTTGCCTTGCCTTATCCCATGAATTGCCTAGTATGTTTTTTTGATTTAGAAAATCCTCAGGCTTAGAATATCATGTCCTGTTTGCTCGTTTGTTTTGTACATCCTTCTAAAGACATTGCACCAAAATTCAGTCTCTGACATGTCAGGTATCTTTGGAAACTAGAATTTCTTCTAGAATTTGAAATAAAACTGTGTGTTTTAAGTTTTTAAAGATGAACCCAATGCCTGTGCTGCTGACTGTGACAGACTGATTGGCACAGTAATCTCTCCATTGCTCTCCTCACTCTCTGTAATTGGAAGTATATTCTGAGCTGACTTCACCACTACATTTTAATGTTAACTGCTGCTGGACAGTGTCCTCTGGCTGTACAAAAGATAAGTAAATAAATCTGTGAGAAAATAACACCTAGATCTGAAGATGAGTTTAAACCAACTCCTTTAAAAAAAAAAAAAAATCATTATATAACTGTAACTAAAATGGCAAGAAAGAAAATGTAACTCAAACAAGAGGTATCCCATTTTATAAAGTAACTTACTGTTGCTAAGGGCAAAATGTGCCAGTCAAATTGACATGTTTAAACATGTTAATAATTATATATAATAACAAACTATTTCTAATATTATTGTGTCTCTTTACAAGTACGTTTACATGCTGCACACATATTCCTGTAACACCAGTTGATTAAGTATATGAACAGATTACAATTTTTATATTGTCTCAGTGATACTGAATGAACAGAATTAAGGTTAACTTCATGTTACCAAGTAATCTGGCAGGAATGTGTGTATGTGTGTGTACTTGCACACCTGCAGCTTATACAGATATACAGAGGATGTTGGTTAATGCTGGAGAAATGTCATGGGCTCAACCAAAACCACAATCTTTTCCTCAGATAAACCATTGTTTTGTTTTGTTTTTTCACCTGAACCAAACAACATTCAGGACTCAAAGCACAAAACCCAACCTGTGGTATCAAAGCCCTGAGTCTTTTACACTCACACACCACACTGACCACCTCCTTATGGCTTTTGGGTGATGTAAGAGTGTAACACTCCTGGACTTACTTTCTAAAGATTGTATTTCCTTCAAAATATATGAGACACAACTTTTTAGCCGTACAGACATAATTTCAGAGATACAGGATTGCCTCAGCAAAACAGAATTAGATATTACTGTAGGTGCACAAAGGCTGGTGTTACACATGCAAGCCACAAGGGTCCTTGTTGAGCTGAGAAATTTGGCTGTGCCTGTACGAGCTCCTATTTCTATCCAAATGCTTACACACATCACACATATTCTGTATATCGGCATACTTTGTAAAATGATTGACCTCTAAGGTTATATTTTTGGTATTGAAGGATAGATTCACTCCTTGTCACTCCTCGTCTTAAAGCAATAGCTAGGTGCCCATATAAACACTGAAGCAGCAGTTTTCTGTTCATACTGATCTTACAGATCTGTGCTTCCAATGTAAATGATGGGGACAATATCCACAGTTCTCAGTAATAATGCAAAAGCTATTCTTAAGTTTGTCTGAAGTTAATATGTCCACTGATCAGGAGGTCGGTGGTTCAGTCCCCGGCCTCGGCAGTCCACATGCCAAACTGTCTTTAGGCAAGATACTGAACCCCAAAACTACCCCCGATGCTGTGCCATCAGTGTGTGAATTCATATGTACGTCGCTTTGGATAAAAGCGTCTGCCAAATGACTAATTGTAATTGTAAGTTAATAAAGTCAAGAAGGTATCTTTCAAGGTTCTGGTTGAAATCTTTTTAGTATAAAACTCCCTCCTTGTATGTCCTCGTTGAGCTCCCGGGGAGGGACAATAACAAGGAAGGACAATTTACGATAAAGACTGTAACTTTGGAAGATATCTACTTGATATCATGATCTCAGACTGACAATATTAACTAACTGATTAACTTCACATAAACTTTGAATGCATTTTTAGAGACAACAAGGACTTTGTCCCTCGCCACCATTGAAAACACATTAGAAAGGGATCTTTTAATGTGCAGTGTGAACAGGAGGAATTATTGGCTAATCTATCCTTTAGTTCTTTAATCAGTGGCTAATCAGGTATAGGCTCAATTGTCAGAAGACAGGTAGGTGAAAGGTGGATTGCCCTCAAGACTTCTCACTGAAAAACATCCATCCAGATGTGTGAGTAAACAGGAGAACTCTGGTTTTTACACAGTGATGCAATATGTGCAGCATCACGTCATTCTTTTACAAATACTATGATGAAAATCCCAATCCTTGTTAATTCAGTACTTTTGAAACACATTGTATTCAGTCTTGGATTTAATTGATAGTTCTTAATTGAGGATTACCTACTGAATTATCATTCTGCACCAAGAAAACACAACACTCCCAACTGAGTAAAAGAGTGAAAGCCAGAGGACAAACTGCCTCTCTGTGCGAGTTGTGTGTTGCTCAGTGTCTTGACGTGCACTAATGTGACAGGGGAAAGCTGGCATGAGGTGATCACAGCACAATGGAGGAAAAGGCACCACACTGAGCCTGCTACTTTGCTCTTTTCCAGGCTCATATAGCAGAGACAACAAGCTGAGTGAAAGTCAGCACTAACAGAAGCTGTGTCAGGTCTTCAGCAAAATGAAAGACTAATTCAAGTCAAAATGAGGTTTTAATGTATCCTCAGAAACCCCGCAGGGACTACTGAGAAACATCCACAGTTTTTGGTGGGTTGTTCTAAAACAATGTCAAATTTCTCTCTGGTTCTAATACAGGAAGATAAGCTTATGCTGTTATTGGTGTTGAGCCTACCAACTAGTGTCTGACATTTCATTTGTTCCTACATCTAATTATCCAGCTTAATTTGTTTTGATTTCAGGATTCCAGGGACTCCAGTCAGCATGACGGCATAAAAAGATGAAGGCGATAGAAAAGCCGTAGAAACTGAAAGAAAAAGGAGGCCAAATAGGGTGATTATAGTGAAAGGTGGCCGTGGGGATGATGGACAGACTGAGAAGAACAGAGGTGGGGGTACGGCCGTGGTTGTGAAGCAATATGCATTCAAGGATCCAATGAATACACCCCGACTCTACAAAGCCACATGCTAATGACGGCCACCATTTAATGTGTCAAATTCACAATTCCCTTCGTTCTTCCTTCTTTCTCTTCCTCTCCTCCATGGGGCTAATTGCTCTGTCCCCTCCCTTTTGACAGAGAGGCTGTTGGTCTGAATTAAAGCCCATATTGTGACGTCCGTGCCAAACCTGCTACTTCCAAAGCAGGAGCTCATGCACATGGATCTGCAAACAGACACACACAGTGCTAAACAAGCACCACACCACCTTCCACACGTCTTTGGCCATGTCCACATGAATGGATTTAGGATCGAAAATGAAGATCATTTACTAAAACCTTATTGGCAACATTGAAACACCAAAAACTATATGAAAATCTCCTTGCTTCTCCTGTTGGAGCTGGCATACAACATCATCTGCTTAAGAGTAGGGTTTATTTGATAGATTGCTTTAATTTGTGAGTGTCAATTAGATACTGGTCTCTGGTTAAACTTTGGTTTTGATGTCTCAGATAGTCAGTGATCACTCATTTTAGGATTCAGTATGTCAGAAACATGTCAGGTCACCTGTATTGTGTATATTTCATGTCTAATAAAGCTTGCAAGAACAGGAGTGAGGTCTGGAAAACACAGTTACAAAGGAGACCAGCTAACGTTCTGACAAACAGCATGTCCTTATCAGAGTGAAATATGAGCAATCACAGAGAAGGTCCGTTGTTTATTGTTGGTGACACAACAAAGTACTGGATCATGTCTGTGAAAGTTGACTGCTACACATCAGTGTTTTGGGGAAGCTCAGCTGTCCGGACAATGTTTCAGGGTGTGGAAATGCAGACTTATTGCAGAAGGAAGCCAAAAATTAGGAACAAAAAGATGAGTTTTGGACTTGCCTCCTAGGCCAGGAGTATGTAGATGTCAACAGCACAGACTCTGTTTTATGTGGTATTGTCCTGCTGTTCCTCTTTTTACTCACATAGAAGGCCCCCCACGAATAGCACGAGGAGAGCCAGCAGCCCCTTGCTGTGTTTAACAAGGTGTCCCGTGTGTGTGTGTGTGTGTGTGTGTGTGTGTGTGTGTGTGTGTGTGTGTGTGTGTGTGTGTGTGTGTGTGTGTGTGTGTGTGTGTGTGTGTGTGTGTGTGTGTGTGTGTGCGTGCCTGTATGTGTATTTCAGGAGCGAGGATGATCAGAGGAAGGATCACCGAGGTATGCTCAGGAAGAGGACACACTTTCTAATTTTCAAGTTAAGGCAGAACAGTTTGAGCTCTGCTGACCACCTGCCTCCTGATCTGTGGCCAGAACCAAACACACAAAACACAAGAAGCCTGAATGGGCTGCAATTTGTGGGAGGGAACACTTCTAATGACCCTGTTAATTTGTAATTTGTAGAAACTTGTGTTATTGGGTTAGTGAGAACTTATTTGATTTCTAGCCGGAGAGTTAGGGCAATTTTGGACAGTGATGACATTTTTGTGTGGTCATTTCTAAAAATGTGTGGACATTTTTAGAAATGGAGGTAATTTTTAGAAAGCAAGGGCATTTTTTGAGAATGAGGAGTGTGTTAGATAATTTTTTTTTTTTTTTTTTTTTTTTTTTTTTTTTTTAAATAAGAACATTTTGAGTCAAGTAATTTCCTGAACATGTACTCTTGGACTTGTGTGCTGTTGTAGTTATGAGGACTGATTTGAGTTTTCGCCTGTAAGTGAACTCTAGCTTGGAAACAGTCATTTTGTGTAAGAGCACACTAAAATAAGACCAACACAGTATAATTTCCAAAATGACTGCAAAGACCCTCAATCAAATTACAAAGTCACTGCAAAATTGAGTTTTAGCCTGATAGAGAAGACATTTTGAAAAGTGAGGCCATTTTTGGAAAGCGAGGAGATTTCAGGATGATGAGGATGTTTTGGCAAATGACAACGTTTTGGAAAATCATTTTGTGAATGTGGGCAGCATGGTAGTGCAGTGGCTATCACTGTCACTTGATGGGTCAAAAGACAGTCAAAAGACAGCCCAGGTTAGATTAACTATTGCTCATGGGTGTGAATGCTGGCATGAATGGTTATCAGGATAAGCAGTTTGAACTAATGGATGAATTTTACGAATGCACTGTGTGCTCTTCAATGTTGCTGTGATTGTGAGCACCAATTTGAGTTTTAGCTTAAGAGTGAGGACATTCAGTAAAGTGAGGTTAGTTTTTAAAATGAACATATTTTCTGAAGTGAAGCCACTGAGGACACTGCGATATAGAGAACATGAGGACATTTTAGAAAGTGCTTTTGTGTGTTTGCTCTTGTTCATTTATGCTCTTGTCAATATGAGAAGCAATATGAGTTTTCATGTAAAAGTGAGGACAATTTGGCAGGTAAGGACATTTTTAGACGGTAAGGACATCTCAGTTTAAGACTTTAATTCAGTTAAGGGTAGAATTAAGTCAAGGCTAGGGATCGTGGTTGAGTTATGTCAGAGAGGTACAAATGTTTTCACGTGAATGTGTCAAACCTGGGCTAACAACCTTAATGCTTGTTTCTGTTTTATCATTTAAACACTCCAGCAAATAGCATTAATGTCCTAATGAGGCCTGAATAATGGGTGGATGTACAGGGAAGAAAACATTTTGGAACGCAGCCATGGAAAATAGTGTGCCAACAATATTTTCTCCTCAAGTAGAAAAGCCAGGCACAAATGGTTAGAATGAAACACTGCAGTGCGTGTGTGCAGTCTAAAAATGGTTGCTGCCATTTTGAAGAGTAAGTATTTCTGTCAGTCAGTCAGTGAGTTTAGTTTGACCAAAGTTAATTAACACTGAAAAAAAGGATGAAAAATAAGAAACATATCAACCTAGACCAATCCTAGAGCTCTCTTACTTTTTTCCACAGTTTGCTTGGATAAGTGTTCTGAGACAGATTCAACAAACCCTCTTTAAGTGCATGAATTTGATTATATCACACTATATGTTTCAACCTGATGCATGCCACCTGTTCGGTTCATGAGTAGGTTTGATTTTGTGAGATTTGATCATAAGGATAAAGTATGTCCCCATCGTGCTGTCAAGTTTCATTCTTGACAGCACCAAGACTTTTCTTCTTCTTTTAGGTAGCAATCAAACACAAAAACACAACATAGTTAGCAGTGTCAGTAATGGTTTTAAGGGACCCAAAAAACTAGAAAATATTAATACATCTGTCAACACCATGTCACTGCAGAGTCAAATCATAACAGAAGGCAAGAAGGATGGGTTTGACCTGGTCAGATGCCATAAAATGTCTTATGAATGCAAAGTAGTCCATGACTTCCATGTGCAGCATTCAAGGGAATGTGACAGTCAAAGAGACGGATGACAGAATTAAAATACATGATCCACTGTCAACAAAGAATGTTCTCCTGGACAGATGTTTAAATAATGATCCTGAAGCAGCTGCTTGAGTTCAAAAATGTTCCTAGCAGCTTACTGAACTGTATAACTGAACTGTATAACTTGCCAAATACATAAATAAATAAATGTTATGCCAAAATACTCACCCTAATAAAACATAATACGCAGTATCATATTGTGAGCTGCAAGCTGATTTAAAGGCATTTTTAGGTTGAGGTTTCCTTGAAGGGACAACAGGGAAAAATGATGAGGTGAAGTGGGGAGACACTGAATTTTACACACTTTCTTTGCCAATATACTTGAGTGAATGCAGTGAAAAATAATAATATGGAATTATTTTTTGTGACTGACAATTTTTACTATCATTTTAGAAAAACAGTGCGTCACACAGCGTTGTAAACAGGAAATAAAAGATTCAGATACAACAGCATTAATATACGAAGATTAAAGGCAGCCATTTTCAAGCAAAATCAACAGTACCCTGAAAACAGAAAAGGAAAAAACAAAAAACAAATCCATCTATAGAGAGACACATCCACCAACATTTAAAGCTGTCCTGCTGTAGGTCTGACTGGGTGTGGAGCAAAGGGGGGAAAGCCAATCTGTTAAGGTGGTCCCTAATGGATACAGCAATGCCGTACCATAATTATTAATAATTTTTTAGATTTTTCAAATAGCTTTTCCTCTCTGCAAACACTGAGTGGTGGCACTGTGGTACCCTCTGCTGACAAGCTGCCACTGGTGCAGGCAAGTGTGTGGTCCTCATGATTAACGTCTGCTTGCCTTCTTGTGTGAGTGTGGGTGTGTGTGAAAGCGGCATGTCCCTCATCTCCCCTGCATGCCTTTCCCTTTCTCTGGCATGCTCTTGACTCAACACTGTCTTGGGGGCCTAATCCTCTGATCAGCATGCCAGGAGAGCACAGGGGGTCCTGACTGGACCAGTGGAGAACAGGGGCCTGAGGCAATGCCTGGTTCAGCCACTTTCTCAGATTGTCTCAGCCACATGTCCTAATGCAGTGCAGCTTCAGCTTATTGTGTGAGGGTATAAGAGGACCACATACTACCCCCCCACCTCATCCCACCCCACCCCCATCTGCTCCCTGTCCATCGTGACCCCCTCTTTCACTAAGCTGAGAGCATGGAGAAGGAACAAGCTGAGGATGACAAAAGTGAACATTGACCAAAAAAAAACAACAAAAAAACCCCACACGTTTTATGATGTTTTATGCCTGGACAATGGATGGATTCTTCAAAAGAGAAGAATGTAATCATAAATGTGGGGGGAAAATAACTTGAATTCCACTTTCTCTGGTCCAATGTGTCAGGTTCAAGTTACTTAGCAGACAAAGATTGGGGTGAATAGAGTGACTTGAGAGACCAGGGGATTGAGGGGAGTTGCTTGGCACACAAACAATTAGCACTCTTCCCTGCATAGCTTGCTGTGGCCCCAAATCCCCACATTTGTCCAGACAAATTGACTGGACCCTGGGTCTTGTTTGTCTAGCTCTGCTGGCCTGCTGAAGAGGGCTTGAGGGCAGTGGGGAATGCCCCTTCAAAAGAGCACAGCCCATGGGAACAGAGCAAATAACTGGTTAAGGTCAGAAAATGAACCTCTGGACATTTTTAAAGACATATTGGTAAAATACATTAATTTGTTCTGTGCTTGACTACGCATCTAACCATTGGTTACACTGTGGTTTAGCTGTGTGACCATAAGACCAGAAACCTATTAAGCTACAGGATAAAAGAAATGGGACTCTGTTGAGCTCACACAGTGGAAAATTATTTTAAGTCTATACAATGAACTTCACAACTTAGAAAGTACAGTTGTTATCACAGCAGTTCTGTTGTGCAGCAATTGCTTGTTGGGTGGCCGTAGGATAACAACTATCTATTGTGCCCCTCACTGAGCAATATGTTCACTATTCCCATGCTAGAATTTTACACAACAGAGTGCATGTCAGTATATGTATATGTATATGTATATACATATACATATACATATACATATGCATATTAATTCAGTTGCATTTTTTCATGTATCTTGGTAATATTTTAGAACTTGTATTTCAACAGTTTTTAAATGACAACATTTCAACATCTTGTTGCGTCCTGCAGAACAGGAGGAACAACATTCACATTAGTAAAGTTTTTAAGGCCTCACATGGAGCCCACATTTTTTATGTAAACTGTACAGTTATGACAATGCAGCAAGTATCCCTGGGAATTACTTTTAGTGTCAGTGCAGTCATGCCAGTTAGGGTGAATATAGTGAAGCAGAAAAGTCAGTGGTGGATGAGCTTATAGTCCTTCTGATTTAAGCATGGGAGACTGGAGTTTATGTCCCTTAATAGGTGTACCATTAAAAGGTTTTGGGTTTTTTGTGTGTGTGCGTTTTTCCCACTGTAACCACAAGCAGCTTTGGTTGCCTGAGTTAAACCATGCTCTAACCGTAGTTTATTTCCCTTAACAACATACCATAGTTGCCATGCAGGGATATTACAGAAAGAAAGAAATGTAAACACATTATCACTGAACTCAGTCTGAAGTTCTGTGGAATCATGAGACATCCACTTTCCTTATTAATCTCAGGATGTCCTTCTAGCTACAGTTATCTCCTGCCAAGTGTCCTGTCTTTAACATCAGGTGCACTGTAGTGTGTCCTTGAATGGCTACTTTCAAACATTATCTTTTAATGCCTATATTAGATTGCCATCTAGTGCTTACATTGGGAATTTTTCATGAAGTTTAATAGTTTGTACAAATCTGGTGAGCCCAACACCTCAGAGCACTTCTGACACAACCTTTATTTGTCCTCATTGTCAACCAAAGACAATGTATTCCAGGGTCTGCCATTTGGCCAAACTCTGACTGAATTTAGACAGGTTTGAGTTCACTGTGACACATGTATTGTGGGTTCTGGTCAGGTTTTGGTTTCATTGCTTAGTATTAGTTTTACTGCCACAGACTTCTCTTTGGCAGTATTGTTTGCCTGACCAATTCTGCACAACTAGTCAATTGTAACTTTCTCATTTACAAGAACTCGACCAGGAAGGAAACTGACACAGACTCACTGATTTGTTTATTTTTTGGGGAAAAAATTTGGGTGAGTGGTGTTACTTGCAGCCATTAGGCACCATTGACCTAGTGACTCTCCCTTACAGTTTGCTTATGGTTGAGGGGGAGTTGGGATGTTGTGGTCAAGGGGGCATTGGTAGTGGTAGAGGCAACGCTGGTTGTCATGAGCCAATGCTTGTGGTAGAGATAACACTGGCATTTGTGGTGGAACAACAACAACAACAATAATAGCAATAATAAACTTTATTTGTGAAACACCTTCCATACAGGAATTGCAGCTCCAAGGGCTTTACAAGAAAAATTGCATGCAGCAAGTGAGTGCTTTACATAAAAAGACAGAATCGCCAAATCGAAAAATGGATTAAAAAAAAAAAAAAAGAATGTAAAATAAGATTGAAATAAGGATGAAATAAAAAATAAAGACAATGCATAAAAAACACAATAAAAATGTAACATCTGGGTAAAAATAGAGTAGAATAAGGATAAGGAGTCTACTAGGATGAAGCTCGAAAAGAACTCTTCATCTGGTATCTCTCTCTGCTTTCTGTGGTTTACCAATAAGACCAAAGAGCTGGTCATAGGCTCATATAGAAGGAAAAGTAAAACAGACACTCAGCCCCTGTTCATTGGGGGGGGAACAGGTGGAGAGGGTGACAGACTTCCGGTTTCTGGGCGTCAACATAAAGGATGACCTAACCTGGAGCAACAACACCACGCCTACCATCAAGAAGGCACAACAGAGACTGCACTTCCTGAGAGTAAACCACCTCACACAGAGACTGCTTGTGTCCTTCTATCATTGTTCCATAGAGAGCATCTTTACATACTGCATGTGTGTGTGGTTCTCCGGCTGCACAGCTGCAGACAGGAAAACGCTCCAGAGGGGCATCACCACAGCCCAAAAGATCATCGGTTGCCCTTTACCACCCTGGAAGATCTGTACAGTTCCCGCTGCTTCAGGCGGGCTAACAATATTCTCAGGGACTCATCTCACCCAGGACACTCGCACTTTGAACTGCTGCCCTCGGGCAGACGCTTCAGGACACTGAAAGCACAGACAAACAGAGTAAAAAACAGCTTCTATGCAAGAGCCATAACTGCACTAAATACAGCAAACATGTGAACAGTTCTTTATCTTCCTGTGCAATATTCAAAACTGTGCAATAAATGCAAAATATGAAAATGTTGTATGTGTGGTATGGGCTTTTATGTTCTGTTATGTTCTTTTATGTTCTCTTGTGTTCTTTATAATATTTGTTATTTATTAGTGTGCACTTAAGGATTGCATTTTTAAAATTTTGTTGTACTTGTACAATGACAATAAAGACATTCAAATCAATTCAATTCCCAGACACAAGAGAATCTTTTTCCCTCTCTACAGATACTGATAACAGAATGGACATGAAAAACAGATAAAAAGTGAATGTAAAATAAGATGGAACAAAGACAATGTGTAAAACCAAACAAAGGTAAAAAATAATAATAATAAAAAATAGAGTGGAATAAGGCAAATCACAGCATAATATGCTGAAATATAGGTTAAAATAGATTACATAGAATGCATAAAATCAAGTAAAATAAAACATTTTAAAAGAAATGCAGCAGTGTGCTAAAGTGAAGATTTTAGCTTTCTTTTGAAAATATTTAGTGAGCTGCTTCCCTGATATCTGGAGGTTGTGTGTTCCAGAGCTTTGGAGTGCAATGAAAAAAGGCTGCATCCCCAATTTCCTTTGACTGTTGCTGGAAACTTCCAATAAACCAGATGATCACAGTGTTCTTGAAGGGAAATAATAAATTAGAGAGTTTACAATGTAGCTTGGTCCTAGTCCATTAAGGGCTTTGTATTAGAGGAGGAAGACCTTAAGATCAATCCTGAGTGTTACAGGAAGCCAGTGCAGAGCAGCTAAAACTGGACTGATGTTTTCTCTCCTCTTGGTTCTGGTAAATAGCCGAGCTGCAGATTTTTGAGAGAGCTGAAGTGGGTTTTTTTTTCGAGGCCAGTAAATAATACATCACAGTAATCAAATCGATTATTATTTCAAGCTTGAAATAAAGGCATGAATCAGATTTTCAGCATCTTTTTGTTTGGCTTTGTATATATTACAGTTAAATGTGAGCCCAGTTTTCCTCCATTTTCTTTCAGCGGCTAAACAAATTCTCTTCCTCTCATTAATACTGCTGATGTGACGCCAAGGCAAGGAAGGCAGGACTCAAATGCAGAGTGGCAATGATAAGACAGTTTATTAAACAAAGTAACAACAGAAAACTCTCAGAGGCTGGAATCAGTGCACTGCTGAGGAAGACAGTCTGCGCTGGAGGGAAGCTCGACAGCGGAACTCAAAACTCCAAAACTGGGAAGGCGCACAGGCCGATGACGACAGGAAACAAGGCTGGAGAAAAAAACTCGACAGCTGAAACAAAAAACTCTGTTAGGGAAAAATGCACTCAGGCAGACAAAAGAAAGAACACGTACTGGAGAAAAACACTCGACAGCACTGAAGAACAAAAAATCACCGTCAGGGAAAACAGGCACTCAGGCAGAACACAGGCTTAACTCAGCGGCGGGAGATACGTGGCAGGGACCAGAGACCATCAACCGTTCGACACTCACTCGAGGAAGAACCATAATCTTCCGGCACCTCAAAGTGAGAGGAGCCCGCTTAAGAGAGGGAACTCTGATAAGTGACAATTAATTGCAGGTGCGTCTGGCTGCTGCTCAGTCTCAGGTGAGATCAGCCCCACCCCTGCCACGTACCAGCCCTGAAGCCTGTACCATAAAGCTGGATTACGGTTTAGCGAGATAACTTCAGGTTTAACCCTGGCTTTTCGGTACCATAAAGGTGGCTTACTTTCTATCGGGCTACGTTGCCGTGGTAACCTATGCTGAACACCCAACCTGCTCCGGAGCAGGATAAGTTCAGGATAAGAGCTCAGCAGGTATAAAAGCCCCACCTACTGACCAATCAGTTCTCTTGGAAAATGGCCTGTCCGTTTTATGAGAACCCGGTGGATCTTGGTGCACAGCTTGTGTGAAGAGCACTCAGGCGCGAGAGAGTATTTAGAGATCGCTGTAATCCGTTCGAATTGTCTGAACAATCACTGTACGAAAGGTACAGGTTTTCGGGAGAGGGGTTACAATACATCTGTCAGCTGCTGGAGCCTTACATCAGTAATGTAACGCACCGCAACCACACGCTGACAGTCCCACAGACAGTGTGCATTGCACTGAGGTTTTTTGCCACAGGTAATGTATTTCTTAGTGATGTTTGTAATTATTATGATGTCTTTAAATCCCTCGTTGGATGGGTTACAAGCAAGCCACAGATAAAATGCCATTAATCAATTATTTGTTTAAGTAAATCATGGATTGATTCATTCATTCATAGGTACTTTTATGTATTCTGTTGGCGATGCCGAAAACCTCGGGAAAAGCACAGTATGTAGAGCTATTCATAAAGTCGCGGGGGCCCTGACTGAGCTTGTCGATGCATTCATGGTGTTTCCCGGCCCCCTGCCCACGCAATGCATCAAAGAGGACTTTTATGACATCGCAGGTAAGCAAAGTTGATGTGTAATTTGCATAATGTAGACTAAGCCCTGGGATGTTTGCCGTTGTATATTGTATTGTATATAGCCTCCAACATGTAGGCCTACATATACATATGCTACATGTATAAGATATAGTAAGTGTACTGACCACTTTGAAGTATATTTTTATACTTATGTTTGATTTGCTCCCATGTTCTCTTTGCTCCACTCGGGTTGCATCTGAAATAATAAGGCTACAATCACATGCCACAACGAAAAATTTCATACACACATACATTTATGGAACACACAAATGTTACTGTAGTCAGATATACAAGTGCAGTCATAGTGGGGAAGTAATATTATAATGGCACTAACTTACGCATTGACACAGTCGGCGATTTTTTGCCAGCAATCCTTGCGCCGTTTGGCAGCTGCAACTGTGTTGCTTTTTGCCTGGATTATTGATTTGTATTCCTCGTATTTATTAATTATTATTGTTTGCTCCTCCGTAGTGAAATATGCGGCTCGGGCTGATTTTTCCATGTTTGCGATTGGTCACATGCAGCAAACTCCGCCCTTTTTATGTGAGCGCGCACAGATCTAGATTGGACAAGCCTGAATTGAATTAATGAGTTGATAGCCGGCTTTATGGTCCCGAAAATCCGGAGATTTACAAGATTAGTTTAAAATCAAAAACCACACAGTGATGGTCAGAAAAAGGTAATTGTAATACTGAGAAATTGTTGATGTTTAACCCTGCTGTTATTACCAAGTCCAGAAGGTTACCATGCTGAGTGGCTTCATTTACGTGTTCATATTGTAGCAGAACTAGCCTCTAACTGACCTTCTCTTACTCTCTCTGACTTCTCATGAGAAACGGAGTTGGAAACCAGTCTAACTGATTGAACTATAGACCATCTAGAATGCTCATAATGAAGTGTGATTTTGAAGAGAAACAGAATGTCCCATGTCAATGCTAATGGTCCCCCAATAGCCCTAAGGAAGTAAAGCCGGCTGGGAAGAACAAAGGCCAGGCTTCAACTGAATCCCCAAACCGAGTCTGCTGATGGGTTGCAAAGTAGCTAACCTTAAAATGAACTGTTTGTAAGCCAGAGGACTTTGTTTCTTGGTATATCTGACAATTGCATCTCTGTACAACTCAACACTGGACATATTCACATGGCTAAACCCATGATCTATATGATGCCCATGTTCTCTCATGTCCCATGACAAGCTGTGAATCTAACTTTGTTTTAAGATTTGCCTGAGGCTCTGCAATGGAGCCTTCCTATTATCTAAGGGTTCGTAGGGTTTGAAGTTGACTGTGCTTTATAAGACCTTTATTAAGGAACAATCATAAGGATGATAATCATTTTGGCAAATATCGTCTGCATTTCTTTACTTCGTAATTTCTTTATCTTTATTTCCTTCTTTATCTCTTTCTATTTCTTTTATTGTTGTATTAGTTATACATTGAATCATTATTCATGTTGGGATGAAACTGTACCAGGATTATCATTTAATGTTGTCACCCAACCATAGGAAGTGCCTGATGCATGCTGTGAACAATGTTGAAATGTCATTGAAAATTTGTTATTGAAATTATATGTGATTGACCATAGTGAGAAGCAGATGAGCCCCTCGTGTGACTCATGGATTAATTCAGCTCCTTGAGGCTATTGCGCGTCACAGAGCGTCTCACACGTTCGACGGCCTGCCCATTAGACACGCCTCTGGAACGAGGTTTAAATGTCTGCAGCCGCAGCATGAATTCAGTGCGTGCGCTCGTTACTCACAGTGCGCGTTACTCCGTCTTGTCTTGGGTTATGTTTAGTTTTGTCTTTTAGTTTTGCACAGTCGTTTTTGCTCTTAAAGTTTTTCCCGTCTTCGAGCTACTCAAAAGCCATACCGAGTAGCGTGATTTGTTTTTCAGAAGACGTGTTTCTATAATTTGCCACAAGCTTTCAAGTTAACCCTTTTATTTAGCCAAACGTTTTGTTTTAACATCAGTAAATTTAGTCAAATAATAATAATTTTGTAGCCTTTTTCAACCGACCATCGAAGAGACTCTTAATTTGTATTGTCAGTCTAAAATAATCCGTCACGGACTCAGCCGAACCAAACCCTGCAGCCAGCTGTTGATCCTTGGTCCGGATAACAACCGTCCGGAGCAGTCCCTCATCTGTAACCGACACTCTAGAACCAGTTCCAGAGACGTCACCGTCCAATATCAGCTCTCCACCTTGGTGCGCTTGGCCTTCACCAGACCACCGAGTAGATCGAGTTAAGGACGTCCATCTGGGCATCTTTGAGTTAGTTCGGAGCAGAGCACAACGGGACGCCATCAGTCAAGTAGGCATGCTAAGTGGGTTTGAATAACAGTTGGTCCGTGAGGTTAAGATACTGCTAATTTATCCAAATTCTCTCAACTACTCGTTAATTCCCTAACTTTACGTTTGCGTCCCCATTATCCCCTTTCAACTACCTCTCACTATCGCCAATTTAATTACCATTATGTTGCCATAAGTTTCTTGTGTGTTTTGTCATATCATCTCCCATCTTCTGTCTTATTATTCATGATACATCACTCATTATCCATAATTCTGCTTAATAAATGATATTTTGATATAAGTCCTGGTTAGACGGTGTCCTTTTGAACTGAATATATACGATCCCTGTATCCAGAGTTTACACTTCAGATTATCAGACTGGTTTACTGTTAGTTCATTCGTTAGTATTTATCAGCGTTATAACAGTTAATTTCTGCAGTCCTTCTTAGCTGAGGAAGGTGGTGCCCCGTTATTTTATCAACGAATGCAACATCAAATTAAGGTAGTCCCCTAGTACACACTACAATATGTTCAAAGCTGTCCAGTAAATTCATAATCACACACACACACACACACACACATTAACGTTACTGTTCTGACACAGATCTACTCCTCCACAATGTTAACGGGCCTACATGCAGTAGCCACCCATTTGGCTATGGCTGCAGTAAGCTTGTTCTTGGTTGCAGTGTCCATATGCCTCTGTCGAAAACTATCCATGGTCGTCTGGTTTTGACAAGGAGCCGGCAGAGAATTAGCATTTGCCATGTGTTTGGCCATCAGGTGATATTTCAGACTCGATGTACTACCGTGATAACTCAGTTCACACCAACAATACACGCAGATAACCTCTGTCTTGTCAGTCAATCCATCTGGCAACTTTTTGAAACTAAACTTTCCATTTAGAATTTTGTTCGCATCCATTTATGCGTTTCACGCTTGACATCCACACAAGCCGCTAGCCTACTCTTTCACAGCTAGCGAGCAGGCAAGACTAAACATGTCCGTGGTTGTTTCCGGTTTACAATCAGATCCTGTAGTTTTTGTAACGTTACTAGCAGTGGCCTCAGCTTATAGAAAACTTCAAGTTCACAAGGTCACAAAGAGTGTTAATTGCGCGATAAAAAAATGACGCCGTTAAAATTGATTTGCGTTAATAGCGCAATATTTTTGGCAGCACTAGTTTATTCATACGGTTCATATACGGTTCATAAGGTTCTTTACGCTGCTCCTTCAGTTATGATCTTGACAGGTTGCTCATCACCTTTTCTGGTTGGGAGATCTTCTAGATAGGGCTGCACCTTGAGCCCAGGGCTTTTTGCCCTTTCCCTTGAACCATTAGCTCAATTTATAAGACAGTCGCAGAATATTATTCCCATATCCATCCGTGACACATCTCACCATATCTCCCTTTATGAGGATGATGTACTGATTTTTATGTGTAACCCTTCCTCGTCTGTACTTAACTTACTTAGAGTGTTTGAAGATTTTGGTGACCTTTCAGGATTTAGGATTAATTGGCCAAAATCTGTATTTCTACCTCTTAATGAGGCAGCAGACATTTCCATGGTTGAACATTTCACATATCTGGGGTAGAAATATTCCCCACTTTAAACCAGACTGTGAAGCATAATTACACTAACAAATACAATAAGGTTCTACAGGACCTTAATAGACGGTCTCGCCTGCCCAATTCTCTACAAACTCGTATTTCAATCATTAAAATGAATATATTACCGAGAGTTAATTTTGTTAGCTCAGTGCTCTCTTTACCTCCCCCTAATGGGTAGTGTAGGAAACTCGATTCGATTGTCTCTAAATTTCTTTGGAACAATAAGCGGCCAAGACTTAAAATGTCTCTGGTTCAACGGAGGAGGCTGGATGGGGGGCTGGCGGTCCCAAATTTTAAATTGTACTTTTGGTCTTTTTCATTGAGACCTTTGATCAACTGGCTCAGCCCAAAGGCTGTGGTTTCCTGGTGTATGCTAGAGGAACAGCTGGTCTCCCCTTGGAGACTCCAGGATGTTATATTCACAAACATTTCTATCAAACAATATCAGCTGAGGTTTGGTCCTCTTATCTAACTCCAAGAAATCTTGTCCTATTCTTTGTCCATGGCATCTTGAGTCCCCTATATTTAATAACAACCAAATCCTGATAGGACGGAGGCCCATTACTTTTTCCCAGGGGGAGAAAAATGGCATTCACACCTTAGGGGATGTTTAATGACACCAGTCTTCCCTCATTTCAGGATCTGAAAGACTGTTATGTCCTGCCAGATTCATCTTTCTTTTTTTTATCTCCAGCTTAGGGCGGCATTCAAGACCTACAGAGTCCTGTGGGGTCAGCCACTGAAACAACACCCCTTTTACAAACTTATTATGAGTAGAGGTATTTCCAGGGGTTTTGTTTCTGCTCCTAGACAAACAGTGGAGAAGTGATGTTAGACCTGATTTTGATTGGGACACCGTCTGGTCTGACATTTTGTTGACTTCACAAAATCCAAACCACCAACAAATCCACCTGAACTATGCTCATAGAACTTACCTGACCCCACAAAGACTGCGCCTGATGGGTCTGGTGGCTGACTCCCAATGTAAACTGTGTTCCCTCTGGGCTCTTGACATGACCTTCACATGTTCTGTGAGTATGTGTTTGGGTTTTTTTGTTTGTTTGTTTGTTTGTTTGTTTTTGTGTGTGTTTTTTCTTTTTGTTCTTTCGCTTTTTCTTCTCAATTTTTCACTATTGTGGTTTCCCTTAGTTCCCATCTTCTCATTTTTATGTCTTTCATCATGGTTTGTATTTGTTATTAAATATGTACTGCCTTTCTCAAAGTTTGCAAATAAAATTAAAATCTGATCAAAAATAAATAAAAAATACAAACATTCACTGCCATAATAGGGTTTCATGTCTACAACATTGACATTATCTTAATCTTAAATTTATTGGTTAGCCAACGAACTCAGTAGTTTACTGGACC
Organism: Chaetodon trifascialis; assembly: GCF_039877785.1. Lineage (NCBI taxonomy): Eukaryota > Metazoa > Chordata > Actinopteri > Chaetodontiformes > Chaetodontidae > Chaetodon > Chaetodon trifascialis. The sequence continues at coordinate 7,743,005 of NC_092067.1, read as the reverse complement.
TAGCCTTTTCTCCACCCTAACAGGCCCTGACCATCTCGGTGCAAACTTGGCAGAGAACTTGGCTGGGGCCTTAGACAATGGGTGCGACCTAACTCAGACCAGATCCCCAACTGCAAAGTGTACATCTCTGCGTCGTGCATTGTAGTACCTGGCTTGTCTGGCTTTGGCTGCCCCTATGTGTCTTTCGACCTCTTTCAGTAGCTGTGTATATGTGAGCGTAATGTGTGATATGCAGATGTGCTTGGTGTAGGAGACTTCTGAATGAGACGCTCCAGTGGCCCTTTGAGGTTGTGTCCCAAGGCCAACACAGCAGGGCTCACGCCCATGGTTCCGTGTACTGCTGTATTGATGGCCAACCAGAACTCGGGCAGCCATCGGTCCCAATCTTGATGGTGGTCTCCAACAAAAGAGGCAATCATGGTCTTCAAGGTTCTATTGACCCGCTCTGTCAAATTGGTCGGAGGGTGGTATGCTGTTGTGAGCTTCTGGGTCACGCCCCAGGTTCCACACAAACTGGGGCCCATTGCACAGAAGTAGGATTAAGACATCCAGGATAAGTGACTGAGCTGAGTTCAACCAATCCAAAACATGAGCGTCCAGGCTTAATCGGTTGCACAAAGACCAAGCCAGGATGACCAGACATGGATTCATCAAGCCAGGTGAAACCTATCCTGGATAAGTATGTGCATGCAGATTCCTCAAACAGACCCTGCCATTGATCACAGATTCACCGATTCACTATGACAACTAGAGTGGCATACTTTTCCCTGTCGGAGGCAGAATTCCTCATGGAGGCTTACGAGGAGGTGAAGGACCGAATTAAAAAGAAAGGCAACACTGCCACAGTTATAAAACAAAGAGAGAAAGCCTGTCAAAGTATTGCAGACCACCTGAATGCGCACAAATACACACTTAATGCTCCGCTGAAACCATCACAATTACAATCCAAATAGTTAATTAATATCTCCAAAAACGTAGTTGTACTCTGATTATGAATCAGTTGAAACTGTAAGTGAAATTGTGTAAATGTAATTCCATCAGACTGTATAACTCCTTGATAATTTCCCTTTGGAATAAATAAAGTTGATCTTAACTCATCTACGTTGTTTAATGTTTTAATGTTGTTTTAATGTCCTTTTTACTGATGCCCTCTATGTTTGCTATCCACTTTTGCTGCTGTAATACCTGAAATTTCCCCACTGTGGGACTAATAAAGGTATATCTTATCTTAATAAATATAATAAATTAGTGTGTATATATATATGACGACAGTGGTTGGCTGGTCAGGAACCAATATGTGTTAAATTATTTTTGTTACCATGCATGCTTTAAATTTCAGTTAAATATGGCCTGCATTAGGAGAGGGATTTGTGTTGGGTTTTCTTTTTTTTAATTTAAATTGATTTGGCCTCTTATGTTTGTTGCTGTATATTGTGCTGGCAGGGAGGCTCCTGCATCCATTCATTTGTCTGTGTGTTGTGTACGGATTTGTCCTGCATTTATTTCAGTTTGTGGACATGCTTTCTATCTTGTAGAGTCACTGTGTGACTTCAGTTTTGAGAGGAACCGATGCTTTGATTTATCCTTATTCAATAAAGGAACATCATTTTACTCTTTGATGTCTATCTATCTGGAAACTGTCTATCTAATGATTGCAACATCATCTAAAATCATCATTTATCTACAATGATTGAAATTAATTATCCATCCATCCATCCATCCATTTTTTCCCGCTTATCCGGGGCCGGGTCGCGGGGGAAGCAGTCTGAGCAGGGACGCCCAGACTTCCCTCTCCCCAGACACTTCCCCCAGCTCTTCCGGGGGGATCCCGAGGCGTTCCCAGGCCAGCCGAGTGACATAGTCACCCCAGCGTGTCCTGGGTCTTCCCTGGGGTCTCCTCCCGGTGGGACATGCCTGGAATACCTCCCTAGGGAGGCGTCCAGGGGGCATCCGATAAAGATGCCCGAGCCACCTCAGCTGACTCCTCTCGATGTGGAGGAGCAGCGACTCTACTCTGAGCTCCTCCCGGGTGACAGAGCTCCTCACCCTATCTCTAAGGGAGCACCCCACCACCCTGCGGAGGAAACTCATTTCAGCTGCTTGTATCCGGGACCTCGTTCTTTCGGTCATGACCTGAAGTTCATGACCATAGGTAAGGGTAGGAATGTAGATTGACCAATAAATCGAGAGCTTCGCCTTTCGGCTCAGCTCCTTCTTCCCCACGACAGACCGGTACAGCTACCGCATTACTGCAGCCGCTGCACCGATCCGCCTGTCAGTCTCACACTCCATCCTTCCCTCACTCGTGAACAGGATCCCAAGATACTTAAACTCTTCCACTTGAGGCAGGAACTCTCCCCCAACCTGAAGGGAGCGAGCCACCTTTTTCCGGTCGAGAACCATGGCCTCGGACTTGGAGGTGCTGACTCCCATCCCAGCTGCTTCACACTCGGTTGCGAACTGCCCCAGTGCATGCTGAAGGTCCTGGCTACAGGGAGCCAACATGACAACATCATCTGCAAAAAGCAGAGACGAAATCTGGCGGCTCCCGAACCGAACCCCCTCCGGCCCCTGGCTGCGCCTAGAAACTCTGTCCATAAAAATGATGAACAGAACGGGTGACAAAGGGCAGCCCTGCCGGAGTCCAACATGCACTGGGTACAGGTCTGACTTACTGCCGGCAATGCGGACCAAGCTCCTGCTCCGGTTGTACAGGGACTGTACAGCCCTCAATAGGGGCCTCCAACCCCATATTCCCAGAGCACCTCCCACAGAATGACGCGAGGGACACAATCGAATGCCTTCTCCAAGTCCACAAAACACATGTGGACTGTTTGGGCAAACTCCCATGAACCCTCAAGCACCCTGTAGAGGGTATAGAGCTGGTCCAGTGTTCCAGGGCCAGGACGAAAACCGCATTGTTCCTCCTGAATCCGAGGTTCGACTATCGGCTGGATTCTCCTCTCCAGTACCCTGGAATAGACTTTCCCAGGGAGGCTGAGGAGTGTGAGCCCCGATAGTTGGAACACACTCTCCGGTCCCCGTTTGTAAAAAGAGGGACCACCACCCCAGTCTGCCAGTCCAGAGGCACTGTCCCTGCCTGCCACGCGATGTTGCAGAGGTGTGTCAACCAAGACAAACCTACAACATCCAGAGACTTGAGGTACTCAGGGCGGATCTCATCCACCCCCGGTGCTTTGCCACCGAGGAGCTTGCGAACTACCTCAGTGACTTCAGCCCCGGTGATGGATGAATCGACCTCCAAGTCCCCAGTCTCTGCTTCCTCTACGGAAGACATGACAGTGGGATTGAGGAGATCCTCGAAGTATTCCTTCCACCGCCCGACAATATCCCCAGTCGAGGTCAACAGCTCCCCATCTCAACTGTAAACAGTGTTGACAGAAAGCTGCTTCCCCTTCCTGAGGCGCCGAATGATTTGCCAGAATTTCCTCGAGGCTGACCGGTAGTCCTCCTCCATGGCCTCCCCGAACTCCTCCCAGACCCGAGTTTTTGCTTCTACAACCGCCCGAGCTGCCGCGCGCTTGGCCTGCCAGTACCCGTCAGCTGCCTCAGGAGTCCTATGAGCCAGCCAGGCCCGATAGGACTCCTTCTTCAGCTTGACAGCATCCCTTACTTCCGGTGTCCACCACTGGGTTCGGAGGTTGCCGCCACGACAGGCACCGCCGACTTTACGGCCACAGCTACGGACGGCTGCATCAACAATGGAAGTGGAGAACATGGTCCATTCGGACTCAATGTCTCCAACCTCCCTCGGAATCTGGTCGAAGCTCTCCCGGGGTGGGAGTTGAAAACCTCCCTGACAGCGGGTTCCGCCAGATGTTCCCAACAGACCCTCACGGTACGTTTGGGTCTGCCAAGTCTGTCCCGCTTCCTCCCCTGCCAGCGAATCCAACTCACCACCAGGTGGTGATCAGTTGACAGCTCAGCCCCTCTCTTTACCCAAGTGTCCAAGACATACCGCCGAAGGTCAGATGATACAACTATAAAGTCAATCATTGACCTCCGGCCTAGGGTGTCCTGGTGCCACGTGCACTGATGGACACCCTTATGCTTGAACATGGTGTTCGTTATGGACAAACTGTGACTAGCATAGAAATCCAATAACAGAACACCACTCGGGTTCAGATCGGGGAGGCCGTTCCTCCCAATCACACCCCTCCAGGTATCACTGTCGCTACCCACGTGAGCATTGAAGTCCCCACCAGAACAATGGAGTCCCCAGTTGGAGCACTTTCCAGTACCCCTCCCAGGGACTCCAAGAAGGCCGGGTACTCTGCACTGCTGTTTGGCCCATAGGCCAAAACAACAGTGAGAGACCTATCCCCGACCCGAAGGTGCAGGGAAGCGACCCTCACGCTCAGCAGGGAGAACTCCAACACATGGTGGCTGAGCTGGGGGGCTATAAGCAAGCCCACACCAGCTCGCCGCCTCTCACCGCGGGCAACTCCAGAGTAGAAGAGAGTCCAGCCTCTCTCAAGGAGTTGGGTTCCAGAGCCCAGACTGTGCGTGGAGGTGAGTCAGACTATCTCTCCACCACGATAAGGTGTCGGTTCAAGGAGGAGTGAAATGAATCATATTAATTGAAATTGAAATTAATGATGCTTATGTTTTGTGTTAATGTTTAAATAATGACAGTGGATCTAGTTGAATGTGATAACAATGTGTAGTGGGCAGTGGAATAACTATTGGTTTCCGTTTGTGATGACTGCTGACTGAGATAAGGGATGAGATTAAATAGATCCTAGAACTTAGCCTGGTCTGGAGCAGGCTAGCTCCACAGAATAAATCTATATGGTAACTTATCTCATAACATATCCCACTTTCAACTATCCTGCTTTTGTGCAACTGGATCACAGATAAGTTGAGCCAGGATAACCAACATACCCTGGATTAATCCCTTATCCTAGTTTTGTGCAACAGGCCCCTGGTCATGAGCTGGCTGGTAAATTGGGGGCCATGGTCTGACACCAGGTAGGTGGGTACTCTCCAGCAAGCAGACTTTTGGAGTCTTGGCATCCCTGAGAGCGAAAAACACTCACCCATTTGGTGAAATAGTCGACCACCACTATGAGGACTGAATTCCAGGCCTTGCTGAATGGAAAAGGGCCCATGGGGGACATCCAAAGATACACCGAGCTCCTCTGTCCTTCTGTCCCTCTCCATCCGCACGCTCTCATGTCCTACCATGACGTGTTACTAACTTAGCTCCTTCCCCGGAGTCTCTGTGCTTTGTCGTCTTGCAGGTTCCCATGGACAGTGGCTGAATCTGGATTGTGGATTTCAGCTGCATCTCCTGCCTTGGCCCTGCCTGACATCCACTGCAACTGCTACTGCTGTTATTACATCCACTGTCACTGTTACTGTGACTGCATGTCTGTCTCTCTGTCTCTGTCTCTGTCTCTCTCTGTCTCTCTCTCTCTCTCTCTCTCTCTCTGACTGCATTTCTGTCTGTCTGTCTGTCTGTCTGTCTCACTCTCCCTCTCTTGCTCTTCCTCTCTCACCTGTTACCTGTTAAAAGGAAGTTTTTCCTCGCCACTGTCGCCAAGTGCTTGCTCATGGGGGAATTGTTGGTTTCTTTGTAGATAAAAGAGCTTGGTCTGTACCAGCTCTATATGGAAAGTGTCCTGAGACAACTTCTGTTGTGATTTGGCGCTATACAAATAAAATTGAAATTGAAATTGAAATTGAAATCCACACCAAATATCTCCCCAGGTGCACTGACCTCTATGGCAAGACCGGACTCTGAAGTGGAGTACCTCAGTTCAGAACCATGGAGAGCTCTTGAAGCAAAGGCAATAACCCTTTCTTGCCCTTCTATTACCTGTGCTAGGACAGCCCCCAGGCCCATATCGCTGGAATCAGAGTGAACTTGAAAGCTAAGGAGTGGCCTCGGCTGAGCTAACACTGGAGGTGACTGCAGCAAAGCCTTAAGCTGTTCAAAGGCGGCTTTACACTGTTCTGTCCCTTCCCAAGGCACCCCTTTCTTCTTGAGGTTGTTTAGTGGGGCCACAATGTCTGCCAGCCAGGGAATGAACTTATGATACCAGCCCACCATTCCCAGAAATCTCTGGAGACCCTTCAGATCTGTGGGAGCTGGGTAGACGGTGGTGGCTTTAGCCTTTTCTGGGTCGACCTCAACCCCTTTACCTGAGACTACATGCCCCTGGAAGGTAAGTTGCGTCTGGAGAAGATGGCACTTTTTTACATTGAGGGTGAGATGGGCTTGGAGCAATTTCTCAAACACTGCCTCAAGGTCTCGAAGATGTTGCTCCTGCGTCCTGGAGAGGACAATGATGTCATCGATGTAGACGAAACAGATCTTGCCCCTCAACTCCCCCAGAACACTTTCCATCAGGCACTGGAGGGTGGCACCAGCATTCCGCAGCCCAAATGGCATCACTTTACACTGGAAAAGGCCCATGTGGCAGTCTTCTGTTTACTCTCCTTTTCCATGGCCACCTGCCAGTAGCCACTCTTGAGGTCTAGAGAGCTGAAGTACTGGGTGCACTGGGTCGACTCCAAGATTTCATGTTCGAGCGGCATGGGATAAGCGTCATGGTGCGTCTTGGCATTAAGCCCCCTGTAGTCCACACGGAAACGGGGAGTTTTCTCCTTCCTTGGCACGAGAACCACTGGAGAGGCCCAAGCCGACGTGGAAGGCTCTATGATGCCATCCTGCAGCATTTTCTTAAGTTGTTCCTCTATGACCGCCTGTTTTTGAGGAGATACTCTATACACCCCCCTTCGCACCAGGAGTTCGTCAGTTGTTAACATTTTATGCCTGATAACATTGGCAGCACCGGTGGCTTCAGTCCAAACTGAAGACCACTTCTGCAGCAGCAGCATACATACAATAAAAAAAAAAAAAATAAAAAAAAAAGTGACGCAAACCCAATTCCTGTATGGGTCACCACCTGTAAGAATTCTCCCTATTCGTAAGAAAACCTAAGGGGAAATGTTGCTACTACTCTAGGTCACGGGTGGATTGGATGTGTGTAATGTTAGGTCACCCCCAGAGACTAGTCAAACAAACTAAACACATGGATTAACGCACAAACATGAACCAAACGACAACCTAAATTCATGTTGAAATTATTAAGTAAGGAAAGTGCTTCAGAAAGTTCTGTTTCCCTCGTTTATTAATGAAAAAGCAACTTAAATCACGTCTGCTGTGGGATGGCTCAAACAAACACAGCATGGCGCAGTCGCCTGCAAACAATTTCAAAACAAAATTAACACATACACTCAGCACATTAAAGCTTTTTCTTCAGTTCGTTAATATAAATAAATTAATCCCAATGAAATGATTCCCCTCCCCAGCGGTCCAAGTCCAAAAGAAAAGAACAAAAATTCCACTTACAGAGGCGGGTGTGTGGCGAGTGCCGTAGCTCCATTCTGTAAAACGAACTGCTATCACCAGATATGTCCCGCTGGCAATCAGGTCGTGCTTGTGATGCTGCAGAGGCCCCTTCAGATCCCCCAAAGCCAATCAACACCTCAGTTTTAAATCCATCATCCAAGGAAAATAGGTCGATTGTTCTTTCACGTCGCTGACCTCCAAATGCTCTCCTCTTCCTCTCTCTTTTTCTCTCTCTCGTCCACGTCACTTCCCCTTTTAATGCTTCTGAAGCACTCATAAAATAAAATAAACAATTAATAACAAAGATTCTGTTTCATAGTCCATCGTGCCTGTGTTGCATCAATATGGCCACGGATAATATTCATTACTTTGCATAAAAAAAGTTAATGGGAGATGACAGAGAAAAAAAAAAATACAAACATTCACTTCCTCTCCATCTCAAAATACCTTCCGCAAGGTGGACCTAGGCAACCATTACATGTTTATGATGCGTCACTTCCTGTACATGCGCAATGTAATCATAGCGAAAGAAACACGATTAAGATGTATACATGCCTTCATAATGTGAATAAAATTGTAGTACTCCAGGTATCTTAATGTAATTAAGCTTAAACTGATGAGGTTAATCGCATTAACATAATCGAAGTGTGGTGTTAAGTATGCTCCACCATACTCGTGTAGGGAATCAACTTAATTTAATGTTGCATTCATTAATAAAATACCAGGGGCACCAACCTTCTTCAGCTAAGAAGGATTTTGTTAATTAATCTTGTAATGCTGATGTAATGCTAACGAATGAACCAACAGTAGACTAGTCTGATCATCTGAAGCGTAAACTCTTGATAAAGGGATCGTTTATATCCAGCTCAAAAGGTCACCGTCTGACCACGACTTGAATAAAAAGTCTTATTTATTTAACACAATTATGGATAATGAGTTTGGCGATAGTGAGAGGCAGTTTCAAAGGAAAAATGGGGACGCAAATGTAAAGTTAATTTCTTGAGAGGATTTAAGAAAACTGACAGTATCATAACCTCACGGACCAACTCTTATTCAAACCCACTTAAGCATGCCTACTTTGTCAGCGACGTTCCAGTCGAGATGTCTGCTCCAAACTGACACAAAGGCTCCAAGCCGTCCGTGACTCCGATCTGCGCTGTGGTCTGCTGGACAAATCACGCAAACCACTGTGGCTAGCCGGTGTTGGACAGGGATGTTTCAGGGGCTGGGAATGCCTCCTTTGTCAGCTACAGACGAGGAACGAGTTCTGATGGTTGTCTAACCCGAACCAACTGGTCAGCAGTTGGCTGCAGGTCTTCGGTGGAGTTGGCGACCGTGAAGCACAACTTTACATTAATAACAGTAAGAATGTCTCCTCGATGGCTGGTCGAAAAGTGTCTCCAAAATTATTATTGCGTGACTAGAATTTTACCCAAAAAAAACCAAATCATGCGGCGAGAAAAAAATAAAGTTTCACAAGGAGAAAAACTAGAAAAGTAAGTCTTCTGAAAAATGAAATCAAGCTACTCGGCATGACTATGAGCAGCACAAAAGACTGAGAAAATGACAGAACAAAAACACTGAACAAAATTAAAGGCAAAAGAAAAGACGAGACAAATGCAAAAACAAGAACTGAAGACTGACAGAAAACTAGACTAGAAGAGGACTAACGGAAACTAGACTGACTGTCCGACATCTTGGATGAATAATGACAACAATCAACAATAATCATGATAACATTTTCTAATACTCGTCCTAATATACATGATGACTAAGGGTATAACTATCTTAATATGAAAAAGGATAAGGAAAGGCAGACTATATTTGTCGATATGATTATTACTACTTATCATAATTGTCTTATATCAAGTATCTAAGGTAACCGCTACAAACCTCTAGATGGCAGCATGGTTCCATGTTACGAAACTCAGACAAACTTTGTAGGAAAGTTAAAATCACAGCTTTGTCATTTTACAAGATAGAAACACTGGAAAAGCATTGATATTATACAGATTACAGGCTTAGTACTGTAAGAAGATCAAAAGTTAACTCAAACATATAGATTTCGTTATCCTGGTGTGATAGAAAAGAGGCACACAGACATACAAAAACAGTTTGTCTCAGGAATGTCTAATTTACAACCGAGGTGCAGTCAATCGCTCCTATAACTCTGGGAAATCCAGCAACTGCAAGAAAGTCTTGTTTGGTCTCATTCTATGAGTGCCGAGTGCATGGAAACCTAATAAACTTGGCTATGCGGCGCAACATGGCATTTAGGACTTCAGAGAACACATCTGAAAAACGGGATCCCAGCTGTAAAAGCCACCGTACGCTGGAATGACCCAGATGCAAAAAAAAATGCAAGGAGTTTTGTCATTGCAGGTATTGTGTGACTCCTTCTTGTGGCTGGCTCCAAATCCACTCTGAGTTCCTCCAACAGCTACAAAATGGCAATGCTCGATAGGCGATATGTTTCGATGTCTCCTTGTGACAATAACCGCAGCCATGTATGCACAATTACAAATACAAACAGTTTGCACGTCCTTTTGACACGTGTTGAATATAGACAAAGTTTGACAAATTGTTCTCAGGTTTCATAAATCACGTTGCGGGTGCTAAATTAATATATTTACATTTTCTCCTCCCATCACACGCACAATTGCGTGTAAATGCCCCATATTGCATATTCATTGCGGCTCACGTACTAACTGGATGCAGACGAGCTATTTTGGACCTTTGAAAGAAGCAACCCTAAGTGCTGTTAGTAATTCAGTTTGTAAATTTTTTTGCATGTGCAATGAGTTTACACATGTTTTTATACACGCAAAACTTTAGTAGATCTGGCCCATAGACTCATGTAGCACCATGGACAGAAAGACTTGCAACATACCCATGAAACCATGAGAGGCCAACTTTGATAACCTTGCAAGCCACTCATCTATAAAGGAGCAGAAAAGCAGCAAGGTATGTACTAGGTAGGAACAGTTATCTGTACCCTTCTGAAGAATCGCAGAAGTGAATCAACGCTTCCAAAAAAATCGAAAATAAAAAAATATACAAAATAAATTAACTATATATCTGTACATTATACAATACAAAAAGAGTATGCAAATAATATTGTCTTGACAAGGATGGCCCATGCTGCTGATTCCAACTTTCTCTGTAAGAAGCACATGTAAGCTGTTGGTTAGGGGACACCTTGAACTTTGATCCATCAGGCCCATGTGTGCAAAGAAAAGTATATCCATTTACTGACTTGTCTTCTTTGGAAATCAAATTTGTTGGAGTGTAGAATAAAAGCGGCCAGGGCACATACAGAGGGCATATGTATAAAAAGCTTGTGTGCACCAGTGGTTGCAGCTTATGGCCATACCAGCCTGACAACTCCTAATCTCATCCCACCTCAGACACTAAGCAGGGTCAGGCCTGGTTGGTACTTGGATGGCAGATTGCCTGGGAATACAAGGTGCTTCTAGCCATTTCTCCACTTCTTTCATCAGGAGAAGGCGCTGTTCCTTCTTTAGTGGAGTGGCTAGGCTTAAGGGACACATTTAACATTAATTCATCAGGCATATGTGTGCAAAAAAAAGTATAACCATTGAGTGACTTGTCCTCTTTAGAAATCAGATTTGTTGGAGTGTAGAATAAAACCAGCCAAAACATTTCGAGACAAGTGAAAGGAGCAAGCCCTCACATCCCAGAGTGTACATACAGGGGACACATGAAAAAAAAACCTTTTCTGAAACAAACAAAAAAAATACTTCATTGTCCCTCTGACCAGTCATGAAGACATTCTGCTGGTGCCTGCAGGGAGTGATGTCAGGCCTTCTAACCAAGTGCAAACACCATGTCCCATCAGCAGTCACCTAGACAAGCTCTCCTCCACAAATCATTTTAATCCATATACTTCTATAACATATATGCCCCTGAGTGTGTCAAATTAATTACAATGTTTTGAGAACATTGAAAAAGGATTCAGGCTGGCCACAAGTGAGATAAGGTACAAAAAACCTTCAAAACATAACCTCAGAAGTAGTGAAAAATGAATATAGAATTAAAGTACAAAAACAAATTTGAAATGCCAAAATTTATTTTGATATGCATTGAGAAATTTCTGCCAAGCGCTGCTTGTCGTTGAGCCAGTGCTTGTTGTGGAACAGGCCCCGCCGCTGATAATTGTTAGCCAGCATTTGTCATGGTGGAGGAGGCGTCGCCACTGATAGTTGTCTAGCCAGCGTTTGTTGTGGTGGAGGATGCGGTGGTGATCATTGAGCCAGCGATTGTTGTGGAGGAAGCGCTGCTGCTGATAACTGTTAAGCCAGTGTTTGTCATAGTGGAGAAGGCGCTGTTGCTGATAGTTGTCGAGCCGACACTGGTCATGGTGGAGGGAGAAGCGCTGGTGGTGGTGAATCAAGAGTTTGTCATGGTTGAGGCAGCACTGGTGGTTGTCAAACCAGGACTTGTCGTGGTGGAAGGGGCACCACTGGTGGTTGTCGAGCCAGCATTTGTTGTGGAAGAGGCACCGCTGCTGATAGTTGTCAAGGCAGCATTTGTCGTGGTGGAGGAGGTGCTGCTGATAGTTGTCAAGGCAGCATTTGTCGTGGTGGAGGAGGCGCTGCTGCTGATTGTTATTAACCCAGTATTTGCTGTGGAGGAGGCAGTGCTGGTGGACATCAAGCCGGCACTTGTCGTGGTGGAGAGGGCAGCAATGATGGTCGTTGAGCCAGCACTCATCGAGGAGGAGGGGGCAGTGCTGATGGTTGTTGAGCCAACACTTATCGTGGAGGAGGCGCCACTGGCTGTAGCCAAGTCAGCAGTTGTGGTGGTGGTGGAGAATGCAGCGCTGGTGGTCGTAAAACCACCACTCGTCATGTTGGAGGGGACAGCACTGGTGGTTGTCGAGCGGGCACTTGTCATAGAGGAGGGGGCACTGCTGGAGGAAAACAAGCCAGCACTTGTTGAGGAGGAGGGAGCAGTGCTGATGGTCGTTGAGCTGCCACTCATCGTGGTGGAGGAGGAAGCACTGGTGGTTGTCAAGCTGGCACTCATCATGGAGGAGACGCCACTGGCTGTAGCCAAGTCAGCACTTGTGGTGGTGGTGGAGAAGGCAGCACTGGTGGTCGTAAAACTACCACTCGTCGTGGTGGAGGGGACAGCGCTCGTTGTCAAGCCAGCACTTGTGGTGGTGGAGAGGGAAGTGCTGGTAGTCATCAACCTGGCACTAGTCGTGGAGAAAGAGGGGGTAGGGCTGATGGTCGTTGAGCCACCACTCATTATAGAGGAGGGAGCAGTGCTGGTGGTCGTTGAGCCAACACTCAATGTGGAGGAGACACCAGTGGTTGTAGTCAAACCAGAGCTTGTGGTGGAAGAGGGGGCAGCGCTGATGGTTGTTGAACCAGTACTCATTGTGGAGGAGGAGGCAGCGCTCGTGGTCGTTGAACCAAAATTGGTTGTAGTCAAACCAGCACTTGTGGTGGAGGAGGGAGCACTGCTCAGTGTCGTTGAGCCGCCACTCGTGGTAGAGGAGGGGGCAGTGCTGGTGGTCGTTGAGCCAACACTTGTCATAGAGGAGGGGGCACTGCTGGTGGTCGTTGAGATAATACTCATCGTGGAAGAGGCGCCACTGGTTGTACTCAAGCCAGCACTTGTGGTGGTGGAGAGGGAAGTGCTGGTAGTCATCAACCTGGCACTAGTCGTGGAGAAAGAGGGGGCAGGGCTGATGGTCGTTGAGCCACCACTCATTATAGAGGAGGGAGCAGTGCTGGTGGTCGTTGAGCCAACACTTGTCATAGAGGAGAGGGCACTGCTGGAGGAAAACAAGCCAGCACTTGTCGTGGAGGAGGGAGCACTGCTCAGTGTCGTTGAGCCACCACGCGTGGTAAAGAAGGGGGCAGCGCTGGTGGTCGTTGAACCAACACTCATCGTGGAAGAGGCGCCACTGGTTGTAGTCAAACCAGCACTTGTGGTGGTGGAGAAGGAACTCGTCGTGGTGGAAGAGGGGGCAGCGTTGATGGTCGTTGAGCCGCCACTCGTCGTGCTGGAGGGGGAAGCACTGGTGGTTGTCAAGCTGTTTCTAGTGGCAGTGGAGGGGACAGTGCTGGTGGTCGTTGAGCCGCCACTCGTTGTGCTGGAGGGGGAAGCACTGGTGGTTGTCAAGCTGTTTCTAGTGGTAGTGGAGGGGACAGTGTTGGTGGTCGTTGAGCCGCCACTTCTCATAGAGGAGGGGGTACTGCTGGTGGTCGTTGAGATAATTCTCATCGTGGAAGAGGCGCCACTGGTTGTTGTCAAGCCAGCACTTGTGATGGTGGAGAGGGAAGTGCTGGTAGTCATCAACCTGGCACTAGTCGTGGAGAAAGAGGGGGCAGGGCTGATGGTCGTTGAGCCACCACTCATTATAGAGGAGGGAGCAGTGCTGGTGGTCGTTGAGCCAACACTCAATGTGGAGGAGACACCAGTGGTTGTAGTCAAACCAGAGCTTGTGGTGGAAGAGGGGGCAGCGCTGATGGTTGTTGAACCAGTACTCATTGTGGAGGAGGAGGCAGCGCTCGTGGTCGTTGAACCAAAATTGGTTGTAGTCAAACCAGCACTTGTGGTGGAGGAGGGAGCACTGCTCAGTGTCGTTGGGGCAGCGCTGGTGGTCGTTGGGCCGCCACTCGTCGTGCTGGAGGGGGAAGTGCTGGTGGTTGTCAAGCTGTTTCTAGTGGCAGTGGAGGGGACAGTGCTGGTGGTCGTTGAGCCACCACTCGTGCTGGAGGGGGAAGCACTGGTGGTTGTCAAGCTGTTTCTAGTGGTAGTGGAGGGAACAGTGCTGGTGGTTGTTGAGCCGCCACTTGTCATAGAGGAGGGGGTACTGCTGGTGGTCGTTGAGATAATACTCATCGTGGAAGAGGCGCCACTGGTTGTTGTCAAGCCAGCACTTGTGATGGTGGAGAGGGAAGTGCTGGTAGTCATCAACCTGGCACTAGTCGTGGAGAAAGAGGGGGCAGGGCTGATGGTCGTTGAGCCACCACTCATTATAGAGGAGGGAGCAGCGCTGGTGGTCGTTGAGCCAACACTCAATGTGGAGGAGACACCAGTGGTTGTAGTCAAACCAGAGCTTGTGGTGGAAGAGGGGGCAGCGCTGATGGTTGTTGAACCAGTACTCATTGTGGAGGAGGAGGCAGCGCTCGTGGTCGTTGAACCAAAATTGGTTGTAGTCAAACCAGCACTTGTGGTGGAGGAGGGAGCACTGCTCAGTGTCGTTGGGGCAGCGCTGATGGTCGTTGGGCCGCCACTCGTCGTGCTGGAGGGGGAAGTGCTGGTGGTTGTCAAGCTGTTTCTAGTGGCAGTGGAGGGGACAGTGCTGGTGGTCGTTGAGCCACCACTCGTTGTGCTGGAGGGGGAAGCACTGGTGGTTGTCAAGCTGTTTCTAGTGGTAGTGGAGGGAACAGTGCTGGTGGTTGTTGAGCCGCCACTTGTCATAGAGGAGGGGGTACTGCTGGTGGTCGTTGAGATAATACTCATCGTGGAAGAGGCGCCACTGGTTGTTGTCAAGTCAGCACTTGTGGTGGTGGAAAGGGAAGTGCTGGTAGTCATCAACCTGGCACTAGTCGTGGTGGAAGAGGGGGCAGCGCTGATGGTTGTTGAACCAGTACTCATTGTGGAGGAGGAGGCAGCGCTCATGGTCGTTGAACCAAAATTCATGCTGGAGGAGGCGCCACTGGTTGTAGTCAAACCAGCACTTGTGGTGGAGGAGGGAGCACTGCTCAGTGTCGTTGAGCCGCCACTCGTGGTAGAGGAGGGGGCAGTGCTGGTGGTCGTTGAGCCAACACTCGTCATAGAGGAGGGGGCACTGCTGGTGGTCGTTGAGATAATACTCATCGTGGAAGAGGTGCCACTGGTTGTTGTCAAGTCAGCACTTGTGGTGGTGGAAAGGGAAGTGCTTGTAGTCATCAACCTGGCACTAGTCGTGGAGGAAGAGGGGGCAGGACTGATGGTCGTTGAGCTGCCACTCATCGTGGTGGAGGAGGAAGCACTGGTGGTTGTCAAGCTGGCACTCATCATGGAGGAGACGCCACTGGCTGTAGCCAAGTCAGCACTTGTGGTGGTGGTGGAGAAGGCAGCACTGGTGGTCGTAAAACTACCACTCGTCGTGGTGGAGGGGACAGCGCTCGTTGTCAAGCCAGCACTTGTGGTGGTGGAGAGGGAAGTGCTGGTAGTCATCAACCTGGCACTAGTCGTGGAGAAAGAGGGGGTAGGGCTGATGGTCGTTGAGCCACCACTCATTATAGAGGAGGGAGCAGTGCTGGTGGTCGTTGAGCCAACACTCAATGTGGAGGAGACACCAGTGGTTGTAGTCAAACCAGAGCTTGTGGTGGAAGAGGGGGCAGCGCTGATGGTTGTTGAACCAGTACTCATTGTGGAGGAGGAGGCAGCGCTCGTGGTCGTTGAACCAAAATTGGTTGTAGTCAAACCAGCACTTGTGGTGGAGGAGGGAGCACTGCTCAGTGTCGTTGAGCCGCCACTCGTGGTAGAGGAGGGGGCAGTGCTGGTGGTCGTTGAGCCAACACTTGTCATAGAGGAGGGGGCACTGCTGGTGGTCGTTGAGATAATACTCATCGTGGAAGAGGCGCCACTGGTTGTACTCAAGCCAGCACTTGTGGTGGTGGAGAGGGAAGTGCTGGTAGTCATCAACCTGGCACTAGTCGTGGAGAAAGAGGGGGCAGGGCTGATGGTCGTTGAGCCACCACTCATTATAGAGGAGGGAGCAGTGCTGGTGGTCGTTGAGCCAACACTTGTCATAGAGGAGAGGGCACTGCTGGAGGAAAACAAGCCAGCACTTGTCGTGGAGGAGGGAGCACTGCTCAGTGTCGTTGAGCCACCACGCGTGGTAAAGAAGGGGGCAGCGCTGGTGGTCGTTGAACCAACACTCATCGTGGAAGAGGCGCCACTGGTTGTAGTCAAACCAGCACTTGTGGTGGTGGAGAAGGAACTCGTCGTGGTGGAAGAGGGGGCAGCGTTGATGGTCGTTGAGCCGCCACTCGTCGTGCTGGAGGGGGAAGCACTGGTGGTTGTCAAGCTGTTTCTAGTGGCAGTGGAGGGGACAGTGCTGGTGGTCGTTGAGCCGCCACTCGTTGTGCTGGAGGGGGAAGCACTGGTGGTTGTCAAGCTGTTTCTAGTGGTAGTGGAGGGGACAGTGTTGGTGGTCGTTGAGCCGCCACTTCTCATAGAGGAGGGGGTACTGCTGGTGGTCGTTGAGATAATTCTCATCGTGGAAGAGGCGCCACTGGTTGTTGTCAAGCCAGCACTTGTGATGGTGGAGAGGGAAGTGCTGGTAGTCATCAACCTGGCACTAGTCGTGGAGAAAGAGGGGGCAGGGCTGATGGTCGTTGAGCCACCACTCATTATAGAGGAGGGAGCAGTGCTGGTGGTCGTTGAGCCAACACTCAATGTGGAGGAGACACCAGTGGTTGTAGTCAAACCAGAGCTTGTGGTGGAAGAGGGGGCAGCGCTGATGGTTGTTGAACCAGTACTCATTGTGGAGGAGGAGGCAGCGCTCGTGGTCGTTGAACCAAAATTGGTTGTAGTCAAACCAGCACTTGTGGTGGAGGAGGGAGCACTGCTCAGTGTCGTTGGGGCAGCGCTGGTGGTCGTTGGGCCGCCACTCGTCGTGCTGGAGGGGGAAGTGCTGGTGGTTGTCAAGCTGTTTCTAGTGGCAGTGGAGGGGACAGTGCTGGTGGTCGTTGAGCCACCACTCGTGCTGGAGGGGGAAGCACTGGTGGTTGTCAAGCTGTTTCTAGTGGTAGTGGAGGGAACAGTGCTGGTGGTTGTTGAGCCGCCACTTGTCATAGAGGAGGGGGTACTGCTGGTGGTCGTTGAGATAATACTCATCGTGGAAGAGGCGCCACTGGTTGTTGTCAAGCCAGCACTTGTGATGGTGGAGAGGGAAGTGCTGGTAGTCATCAACCTGGCACTAGTCGTGGAGAAAGAGGGGGCAGGGCTGATGGTCGTTGAGCCACCACTCATTATAGAGGAGGGAGCAGCGCTGGTGGTCGTTGAGCCAACACTCAATGTGGAGGAGACACCAGTGGTTGTAGTCAAACCAGAGCTTGTGGTGGAAGAGGGGGCAGCGCTGATGGTTGTTGAACCAGTACTCATTGTGGAGGAGGAGGCAGCGCTCGTGGTCGTTGAACCAAAATTGGTTGTAGTCAAACCAGCACTTGTGGTGGAGGAGGGAGCACTGCTCAGTGTCGTTGGGGCAGCGCTGATGGTCGTTGGGCCGCCACTCGTCGTGCTGGAGGGGGAAGTGCTGGTGGTTGTCAAGCTGTTTCTAGTGGCAGTGGAGGGGACAGTGCTGGTGGTCGTTGAGCCACCACTCGTTGTGCTGGAGGGGGAAGCACTGGTGGTTGTCAAGCTGTTTCTAGTGGTAGTGGAGGGAACAGTGCTGGTGGTTGTTGAGCCGCCACTTGTCATAGAGGAGGGGGTACTGCTGGTGGTCGTTGAGATAATACTCATCGTGGAAGAGGCGCCACTGGTTGTTGTCAAGTCAGCACTTGTGGTGGTGGAAAGGGAAGTGCTGGTAGTCATCAACCTGGCACTAGTCGTGGTGGAAGAGGGGGCAGCGCTGATGGTTGTTGAACCAGTACTCATTGTGGAGGAGGAGGCAGCGCTCATGGTCGTTGAACCAAAATTCATGCTGGAGGAGGCGCCACTGGTTGTAGTCAAACCAGCACTTGTGGTGGAGGAGGGAGCACTGCTCAGTGTCGTTGAGCCGCCACTCGTGGTAGAGGAGGGGGCAGTGCTGGTGGTCGTTGAGCCAACACTCGTCATAGAGGAGGGGGCACTGCTGGTGGTCGTTGAGATAATACTCATCGTGGAAGAGGTGCCACTGGTTGTTGTCAAGTCAGCACTTGTGGTGGTGGAAAGGGAAGTGCTTGTAGTCATCAACCTGGCACTAGTCGTGGAGGAAGAGGGGGCAGGACTGATGGTCGTTGAGCCAGCACTCATCGTGGAAGAGGCGCCACTGGTTGTAGTCACGCCAGCACTTGTGGTGGTGGAGAAGGAAGTGCTGGTGGTTGTCAAACTGCCACTTGTCATGGTGGAAGAGGGGGCAGCGCTGGTGGTCGTTGAGCCGCCACTCTTCGTGCTAGAGGGGGAAGCACTGATGGTTGTCAAGCTGGTACTTGTGGTAGTGGAAGGGGCAGTGCTGGTGGTCGTTGAGCCAACACTCAATGTGGAGGAGGCACCAGTGGTTGTAGTCAAACCAGAGCTTGTGGTGGAAGAGGAAGCAGGGCTGATGGTCGTTGAATCAACACTCATGCTGGAGGAGGCGCCACTGGTTGTAGTCAAACCAGCGCTTGTGGTGGAGGAGGGAGCACTGCTCAGTGTCGTTGAGCCACCACACGTGGTAGAGGAGGGGGCAGCGCTTGTGGTCGTTGAACCAACACTCATCGTGGAAGAGGCGCCACTGGTTGTAGTCAAGCCAGCACCTGTGGTGGTGGAGAAGAAACTCGTCGTGGTGGAAGAGGGGGCAGCGCTGATGGTCGTTGAGCCGCCACTCGTCGTGCTGGAGGGGGAAGCACTGGTGGTTGTCAAGCTATTTCTAGTGGTAGTGGAGGAGACAGTGCTGGTGGTCGTTGAGCCGCCACTTGTCATAGAGGAGGGGGCACTGCTGGTGGTCGTTGAGATAATTCTCATCATGGAAGAGGCGCCACTGGTTGTTGTCAAGCCAGCACTTGTGGTGGTGGAGAGGGAAGTGCTGGTAGTCATCAACCTGGCACTAGTCGTGGAGAAAGAGGGGGCAGGGCTGATGGTCGTTGAGCCACCACTCATTATAGAGGAGGGAGCAGTGCTGGTGGTCGTTGAGCCAACACTTGTCATAGAGGAGGGGGCACTGCTGGAGGAAAACAAGCCAGCACTTGTCGTGGAGGAGGGAGCAGTGCTGATGGTCGTTGAGCTGCCACTCATTGTGGTGGAGGAGGAAGCACTGGTGGTTGTCAAGCTGGCACTCATCATGGAGGAGACGCCACTGGCTGTAGCCAAGTCAGCACTTGTGGTGGTGGTGGAGAAGGCAGCACTGGTGGTCGTAAAACTACCACTCGTCGTGGTGGAGGGGGCAGGGCTGATGGTCGTTGAGCCACCACTCATTATAGAGGAGGGAGCAGTGCTGGTGGTCGTTGAGCCAACACTCAATGTGGAGGAGACACCAGTGGTTGTAGTCAAACCAGAGCTTGCGGTGGAAGAGGGGGCAGCGCTGATGGTTGTTGAACCAGTACTCATTGTGGAGGAGGAGGCAGCGCTCGTGGTCGTTGAACCAAAATTCATGCTGGAGGACGCGCCACTGGTTGTAGTCAAACCAGCACTTGTGGTGGAGGAGGGGGCAGCACTGGCGGTCGTTGAGCGAAGACTCATTGTGGAGGCGGGGACAGCACTGGTAGTCGTTGAGCCGCCACTCATCGTGGAGGAGGCACCAGTGGTTGTAGTCCAACCAGAGCTTGTGGTGGAAGAGGGGGCAGGGCTGATGGTCGTTAAGCCCCCACTCGTGGAAGAGGAGGAGGCAGCGTTGATGGTCGTTGAGCCATCACTCATTACAGAGGAGGGAGCAGTGCTTGCGGTCGTTGAGCCGCCACTCATCGTGGAAGAGGCGCCACTGGTTGTAGTCAAACCAGCACTTGTGGTGGAGGAGGGAGCACTGCTCAATGTCGTTGAGCCGCCACTCGTTGTAGAGGAGGGGGCAGCGCTGGTGGTCGTTGAACCAACACTCATCGTGGAAGAGGCGGCACTGGTTGTAGTCAAGCCAGCACTTGTGGTGGTGGAGAAGGAAGTACTGGTGGTCGTCAAACTGCCACTCGTCGTGCTGGAGGGGGAAGCCCTGGTGGTTGTCAAGCTGGTACTTGTGGTAGTGGAGGGGGCAGTGCTTGTGGTCGTTGAGCCACCACTCATAGTGGAAGAGGCGCCACTGGTTGTAGTCAAGTCAGCACTTGTGGTGGAGAAGGAAGTGCTGGTGGTCGTCAAACTGCCACTCGTGGTGGCGGAAGAGGGGGCAGCACTGGCGGTCGTTGAGCGAGGACTCATTGTGGAGGAGGGAACAGCACTGGTAGTCATTGAGCCACCACTCAGCGTGGAGGAGGCACCAGTGGTTGTAGTCCAACGAGAGCTTGTGGTGGAAGAGGGGGCAGGGCTGATGGTCGTTAAGCCCCCACTCGTGGAAGAGGAGGAGGCAGCGTTGATGGTCGTTGAGCCATCACTCATTACAGAGGAGGGAGCAGTGCTTGCGGTCGTTGAGCCGCCACTCGTCGTGGAAGAGGCGCCACTGGTTGTAGTCAAACCAGCACTTGTGGTGGAGGAGGGAGCACTGCTCAATGTCGTTGAGCCGCCACTCGTTGTAGAGGAGGGGGCAGCGCTGGTGGTCGTTGAACCAACACTCATCGTGGAAGAGGCGGCACTGGTTGTAGTCAAGCCAGCACTTGTGGTGGTGGAGAAGGAAGTACTGGTGGTCGTCAAACTGCCACTCGTCGTGGTGGAAGAAGGGGCAGCGCTGATGGTCGTTAAGCCGCCACTCGTCGTGCTGGAGGGGGAAGCCCTGGTGGTCGTCAAGCTGGTACTTGTGGTAGTGGAGGGGGCAGTGCTTGTGGTCGTTGAGCCACCACTCATAGTGGAAGAGGCGCCACTGGTTGTTGTCAAGCCATCACTTGTGGTGGTGGAGAGGGAAGTGCTGGTAGTCATCAACCTGGCACTAGTCGTGGAGGAAGAGGGGGCAGGGCTGATGGTCGTTGAGCCAGCACTCATTATAGAGGAGGGAGCAGTGCTGGCGGTCGTTGAGCCAACACTCATCGTGGAAGAGGTGCCACTGGTTGTTGTCAAGCCATCACTTGTGGTGGTGGAGAGGGAAGTGCTGGTAGTCATCAACCTGGCACTAGTCGTGGAGGAAGAGGGGGCAGGGCTGATGGTCGTTGAGCCAGCACTCATCGTAGAGGAGGGGGCAGCACTGGCGGTCGTTGAGCGAGGACTCATTGTGGAGGAGGGAACAGCACTGGTAGTCATTGAGCCACCACTCAGCGTGGAGGAGGCACCAGTGGTTGTAGTCCAACCAGAGCTTGTGGTGGAAGAGGGGGCAGGGCTGATGGTCGTTGAGCCGCCACTCGTGGAAGAGGAGGGGGCAGCGCTGATGGTCGTTGAGCCACCACTCATAGAGGAGGGAGCAGTGCTGGCGGTCGTTGAGCCAACACTCATCGTGGAAGAGGCGCCACTGGTTGTAGTCAAACCAGCACTTGTGGTGGTGGAGAAGGAACTCGTCATGGTGGAAGAGGAGGCAGGGCTGATGGTCGTTGAACCAACACTCATGCTGGAAGAGGCGCCACTGGTTGTAGTCAAACCAGCACTTGTGGTGGAGGAGGGAGCACTGCTCAATGTCGTTGAGCCGCCACTCGTTGTAGAGGAGGGGGCAGCGCTGGTGGTCGTTGAACCAACACTCATCGTGGAAGAGGCGGCACTGGTTGTAGTCAAGCCAGCACTTGTGGTGGTGGAGAAGGAAGTACTGGTGGTCGTCAAACTGCCACTCGTCGTGGTGGAAGAAGGGGCAGCGCTGATGGTCGTTAAGCCGCCACTCGTCGTGCTGGAGGGGGAAGCCCTGGTGGTCGTCAAGCTGGTACTTGTGGTAGTGGAGGGGGCAGTGCTTGTGGTCGTTGAGCCACCACTCATAGTGGAAGAGGCGCCACTGGTTGTTGTCAAGCCATCACTTGTGGTGGTGGAGAGGGAAGTGCTGGTAGTCATCAACCTGGCACTAGTCGTGGAGGAAGAGGGGGCAGGGCTGATGGTCGTTGAGCCAGCACTCATTATAGAGGAGGGAGCAGTGCTGGCGGTCGTTGAGCCAACACTCATCGTGGAAGAGGTGCCACTGGTTGTTGTCAAGCCATCACTTGTGGTGGTGGAGAGGGAAGTGCTGGTAGTCATCAACCTGGCACTAGTCGTGGAGGAAGAGGGGGCAGGGCTGATGGTCGTTGAGCCAGCACTCATCGTAGAGGAGGGGGCAGCACTGGCGGTCGTTGAGCGAGGACTCATTGTGGAGGAGGGAACAGCACTGGTAGTCATTGAGCCACCACTCAGCGTGGAGGAGGCACCAGTGGTTGTAGTCCAACCAGAGCTTGTGGTGGAAGAGGGGGCAGGGCTGATGGTCGTTGAGCCGCCACTCGTGGAAGAGGAGGGGGCAGCGCTGATGGTCGTTGAGCCACCACTCATAGAGGAGGGAGCAGTGCTGGCGGTCGTTGAGCCAACACTCATCGTGGAAGAGGCGCCACTGGTTGTAGTCAAACCAGCACTTGTGGTGGTGGAGAAGGAACTCGTCATGGTGGAAGAGGAGGCAGGGCTGATGGTCGTTGAACCAACACTCATGCTGGAGGAGGCGCCACTGGTTGTAGTCAAACCAGCGCTTGTGGTGGAGGAGGGAGCACTGCTCAGTGTCGTTGGGGCAGCGCTGGTGGTCGTTGGGCCGCCACTCGTCGTGCTGGAGGGGGAAGTGCTGGTGGTTGTCAAGCTGTTTCTAGTGGCAGTGGAGGGGACAGTGCTGGTGGTCGTTGAGCCACCACTCGTGCTGGAGGGGGAAGCACTGGTGGTTGTCAAGCTGTTTCTAGTGGTAGTGGAGGGAACAGTGCTGGTGGTTGTTGAGCCGCCACTTGTCATAGAGGAGGGGGTACTGCTGGTTGTCGTTGAGATAATACTCATCGTGGAAGAGGCGCCACTGGTTGTTGTCAAGTCAGCACTTGTGGTGGTGGAAAGGGAAGTGCTGGTAGTCATCAACCTGGCACTAGTCGTGGTGGAAGAGGGGGCAGCGCTGATGGTTGTTGAACCAGTACTCATTGTGGAGGAGGAGGCAGCGCTCATGGTCGTTGAACCAAAATTCATGCTGGAGGAGGCGCCACTGGTTGTAGTCAAACCAGCACTTGTGGTGGAGGAGGGAGCACTGCTCAGTGTCGTTGAGCCGCCACTCGTGGTAGAGGAGGGGGCAGTGCTGGTGGTCGTTGAGCCAACACTCGTCATAGAGGAGGGGGCACTGCTGGTGGTCGTTGAGATAATACTCATCGTGGAAGAGGTGCCACTGGTTATAGTCAAGCCAGCACTTGTGGTGGTGGAGAAGGAAGTACTGGTGGTCGTCAAACTGCCACTCGTCGTGGTGGAAGAAGGGGCAGCGCTGATGGTCGTTAAGCCGCCACTCGTCGTGCCGGAGGGGGAAGCCCTGGTGGTTGTCAAGCTGGTACTTGTGGTAGTGGAGGGGGCAGTGCTTGTGGTCGTTGAGCCACCACTCATAGTGGAAGAGGCGCCACTGGTTGTTGTCAAGCCATCACTTGTGGTGGTGGAGAGGGAAGTGCTGGTAGTCATCAACCTGGCACTAGTCGTGGAGGAAGAGGGGGCAGGGCTGATGGTCGTTGAGCCAGCACTCATTATAGAGGAGGGAGCAGTGCTGGCGGTCGTTGAGCCAACACTCATCGTGGAAGAGGTGCCACTGGTTGTTGTCAAGCCAGCACTTGTGGTGGTGGAGAGGGAAGTGCTGGTATTCATCAACCTGGCACTAGTCGTGGAGGAAGAGGGGGCAGGGCTGATGGTCGTTGAGCCAGCACTCATCGTAGAGGAGGGGGCAGCACTGGCGGTCGTTGAGCGAGGACTCATTGTGGAGAAGGGAACAGCACTGGTAGTCATTGAGCCACCACTCAGCGTGGAGGAGGCACCAGTGGTTGTAGTCCAACCAGAGCTTGTGGTGGAAGAGGGGGCAGGGCTGATGGTCGTTGAGCCGCCACTCGTGGAAGAGGAGGGGGCAGCGCTGATGGTCGTTGAGCCACCACTCATAGAGGAGGGAGCAGTGCTGGCGGTCGTTGAGCCAACACTCATCGTGGAAGAGGCGCCACTGGTTGTAGTCAAACCAGCACTTGTGGTGGTGGAGAAGGAACTCGTCATGGTGGAAGAGGAGGCAGGGCTGATGGTCGTTGAACCAACACTCATGCTGGAGGAGGCGCCACTGGTTGTAGTCAAACCAGCGCTTGTGGTGGAGGAGGGAGCACTGCTCAGTGTCGTTGGGGCAGCGCTGGTGGTCGTTGGGCCGCCACTCGTCGTGCTGGAGGGGGAAGTGCTGGTGGTTGTCAAGCTGTTTCTAGTGGCAGTGGAGGGGACAGTGCTGGTGGTCGTTGAGCCACCACTCGTGCTGGAGGGGGAAGCACTGGTGGTTGTCAAGCTGTTTCTAGTGGTAGTGGAGGGAACAGTGCTGGTGGGTGTTGAGCCGCCACTTGTCATAGAGGAGGGGGTACTGCTGGTGGTCGTTGAGATAATACTCATCGTGGAAGAGGCGCCACTGGTTGTTGTCAAGTCAGCACTTGTGGTGGTGGAAAGGGAAGTGCTGGTAGTCATCAACCTGGCACTAGTCGTGGTGGAAGAGGGGGCAGCGCTGATGGTTGTTGAACCAGTACTCATTGTGGAGGAGGAGGCAGCGCTCATGGTCGTTGAACCAAAATTCATGCTGGAGGAGGCGCCACTGGTTGTAGTCAAACTAGCACTTGTGGTGGAGGAGGGAGCACTGCTCAGTGTCGTTGAGCCGCCACTCGTGGTAGAGGAGGGGGCAGTGCTGGTGGTCGTTGAGCCAACACTCGTCATAGAGGAGGGGGCACTGCTGGTGGTCGTTGAGATAATACTCATCGTGGAAGAGGTGCCACTGGTTGTTGTCAAGTCAGCACTTGTGGTGGTGGAAAGGGAAGTGCTTGTAGTCATCAACCTGGCACTAGTCGTGGAGGAAGAGGGGGCAGGACTGATGGTCGTTGAGCCAGCACTCATCGTGGAAGAGGCGCCACTGGTTGTAGTCACGCCAGCACTTGTGGTGGTGGAGAAGGAAGTGCTGGTGGTTGTCAAACTGCCACTTGTCATGGTGGAAGAGGGGGCAGCGCTGGTGGTCGTTGAGCCGCCACTCGTCGTGCTAGAGGGGGAAGCACTGATGGTTGTCAAGCTGGTACTTGTGGTAGTGGAAGGGGCAGTGCTGGTGGTCGTTGAGCCAACACTCAATGTGGAGGAGGCACCAGTGGTTGTAGTCAAACCAGAGCTTGTGGTGGAAGAGGAAGCAGGGCTGATGGTCGTTGAATCAACACTCATGCTGGAGGAGGCGCCACTGGTTGTAGTCAAACCAGCGCTTGTGGTGGAGGAGGGAGCACTGCTCAGTGTCGTTGAGCCACCACACGTGGTAGAGGAGGGGGCAGCGCTTGTGGTCGTTGAACCAACACTCATCGTGGAAGAGGCGCCACTGGTTGTAGTCAAGCCAGCACCTGTGGTGGTGGAGAAGAAACTCGTCGTGGTGGAAGAGGGGGCAGCGCTGATGGTCGTTGAGCCGCCACTCGTCGTGCTGGAGGGGGAAGCACTGGTGGTTGTCAAGCTATTTCTAGTGGTAGTGGAGGAGACAGTGCTGGTGGTCGTTGAGCCGCCACTTGTCATAGAGGAGGGGGCACTGCTGGTGGTCGTTGAGATAATACTCATCGTGGAAGAGGCGCCACTGGTTGTTGTCAAGCCAGCACTTGTGGTGGTGGAGAGGGAAGTGCTGGTAGTCATCAACCTGGCACTAGTCGTGGAGAAAGAGGGGGCAGGGCTGATGGTCGTTGAGCCACCACTCATTATAGAGGAGGGAGCAGTGCTGGTGGTCGTTGAGCCAACACTTGTCATTGAGGAGGGGGCACTGCTGGAGGAAAACAAGCCAGCACTTGTCGTGAAGGAGGGAGCAGTGCTGATGGTCGTTGAGCTGCCACTCATTGTGGTGGAGGAGGAAGCACTGGTGGTTGTCAAGCTGGCACTCATCATGGAGGAGACGCCACTGGCTGTAGCCAAGTCAGCACTTGTGGTGGTGGTGGAGAAGGCAGCACTGGTGGTCGTAAAACTACCACTCGTCGTGGTGGAGGGGGCAGGGCTGATGGTCGTTGAGCCACCACTCATTATAGAGGAGGGAGCAGTGCTGGTGGTCGTTGAGCCAACACTCAATGTGGAGGAGACACCAGTGGTTGTAGTCAAACCAGAGCTTGCGGTGGAAGAGGGGGCAGCGCTGATGGTTGTTGAACCAGTACTCATTGTGGAGGAGGAGGCAGCGCTCGTGGTCGTTGAACCAAAATTCATGCTGGAGGAGGCGCCACTGGTTGTAGTCAAACCAGCACTTGTGGTGGAGGAGGGGGCAGCACTGGCGGTCGTTGAGCGAGGACTCATTGTGGAGGCGGGGACAGCACTGGTAGTCGTTGAGCCGCCACTCATCGTGGAGGAGGCACCAGTGGTTGTAGTCCAACCAGAGCTTGTGGTGGAAGAGGGGGCAGGGCTGATGGTCGTTAAGCCCCCACTCGTGGAAGAGGAGGAGGCAGTGTTGATGGTCGTTGAGCCATCACTCATTACAGAGGAGGGAGCAGTGCTTGCGGTCGTTGAGCCGCCACTCATCGTGGAAGAGGCACCACTGGTTGTAGTCAAACCAGCACTTGTGGTGGAGGAGGGAGCACTGCTCAATGTCGTTGAGCCGCCACTCGTTGTAGAGGAGGGGGCAGCGCTGGTGGTCGTTGAACCAACACTCATCGTGGAAGAGGCGGCACTGGTTGTAGTCAAGCCAGCACTTGTGGTGGTGGAGAAGGAAGTACTGGTGGTCGTCAAACTGCCACTCGTCGTGGTGGAAGAAGGGGCAGCGCTGATGGTCGTTAAGCCGCCACTCGTCGTGCTGGAGGGGGAAGCCCTGGTGGTTGTCAAGCTGGTACTTGTGGTAGTGGAGGGGGCAGTGCTTGTGGTCGTTGAGCCACCACTCATAGTGGAAGAGGCGCCACTGGTTGTAGTCAAGTCAGCACTTGTGGTGGAGGAGAGGGAAGTGCTGGTGGTCGTCAAACTGCCACTCGTGGTGGCGGAAGAGGGGGCAGCACTGGCGGTCGTTGAGCGAGGACTCATTGTGGAGGAGGGAACAGCACTGGTAGTCATTGAGCCACCACTCAGCGTGGAGGAGGCACCAGTGGTTGTAGTCCAACGAGAGCTTGTGGTGGAAGAGGGGGCAGGGCTGATGGTCGTTAAGCCCCCACTCGTGGAAGAGGAGGAGGCAGCGTTGATGGTCGTTGAGCCATCACTCATTACAGAGGAGGGAGCAGTGCTTGCGGTCGTTGAGCCGCCACTCGTCGTGGAAGAGGCGCCACTGGTTGTAGTCAAACCAGCACTTGTGGTGGAGGAGGGAGCACTGCTCAATGTCGTTGAGCCGCCACTCGTTGTAGAGGAGGGGGCAGCGCTGGTGGTCGTTGAACCAACACTCATCGTGGAAGAGGCGGCACTGGTTGTAGTCAAGCCAGCACTTGTGGTGGTGGAGAAGGAAGTATTGGTGGTCGTCAAACTGCCACTCGTCGTGGTGGAAGAAGGGGCAGCGCTGATGGTCGTTAAGCCGCCACTCGTCGTGCCGGAGGGGGAAGCCCTGGTGGTTGTCAAACTGGTACTTGTGGTAGTGGAGGGGGCAGTGCTTGTGGTCGTTGAGCCACCACTCATAGTGGAAGAGGCGCCACTGGTTGTTGTCAAGCCATCACTTGTGGTGGTGGAGAGGGAAGTGCTGGTAGTCATCAACCTGGCACTAGTCGTGGAGGAAGAGGGGGCAGGGCTGATGGTCGTTGAGCCAGCACTCATTATAGAGGAGGGAGCAGTGCTGGCGGTCGTTGAGCCAACACTCATCGTGGAAGAGGTGCCACTGGTTGTAGTCAAACCAGCACTTGTGGTGGTGGAGAAGGAACTCGTCATGGTGGAAGAGGAGGCAGGGCTGATGGTCGTTGAACCAACACTCATGCTGGAGGAGGCGCCACTGGTTGTAGTCAAACCAGCGCTTGTGGTGGAGGAGGGAGCACTGCTCAGTGTCGTTGGGGCAGCGCTGGTGGTCGTTGGGCCGCCACTCGTCGTGCTGGAGGGGGAAGTGCTGGTGGTTGTCAAGCTGTTTCTAGTGGCAGTGGAGGGGACAGTGCTGGTGGTCGTTGAGCCACCACTCGTTGTGCTGGAGGGGGAAGCACTGGTGGTTGTCAAGCTGTTTCTAGTGGTAGTGGAGGGAACAGTGCTGGTGGTTGTTGAGCCGCCACTTGTCATAGAGGAGGGGGCAGCGCTGGTGGTCGTTGAACCAACACTCATCGTGGAAGAGGCGCCACTGGTTGTAGTCAAGCCAGCACTTGTGGTGGTGGAGAAGGAACTCGTCGTGGTGGAAGAGGGGGCAGCGCTGATGGTCGTTGGGCCGCCACTCGTCGTGCTGGAGGGGGAAGTGCTGGTGGTTGTCAAGCTGTTTCTAGTGGCAGTGGAGGGGACAGTGCTGGTGGTCGTTGAGCCACCACTCGTTGTGCTGGAGGGGGAAGCACTGGTGGTTGTCAAGCTGTTTCTAGTGGTAGTGGAGGGAACAGTGCTGGTGGTTGTTGAGCCGCCACTTGTCATAGAGGAGGGGGTACTGCTGGTGGTCGTTGAGATAATACTCATCGTGGAAGAGGCGCCACTGGTTGTTGTCAAGTCAGCACTTGTGGTGGTGGAAAGGGAAGTGCTGGTAGTCATCAACCTGGCACTAGTCGTGGAGGAAGAGGGGGCAGGACTGATGGTCGTTGAGCCAGCACTCATCGTGGAAGAGGCGCCACTGGTTGTAGTCACGCCAGCACTTGTGGTGGTGGAGAAGGAAGTGCTGGTGGTCGTCAAACTGCCACTTGTCATGGTGGAAGAGGGGGCAGCGCTGGTGGTCGTTGAGCCAGCACTCATCGTAGAGGAGGGGGCAGCACTGACGGTCGTTGAGCGAGGACTCATTGTGGAGGAGGGAACAGCACTGGTAGTCATTGAGCCACCACTCAGCGTGGAGGAGGCACCAGTGGTTGTAGTCCAACCAGAGCTTGTGGTGGAAGAGGGGGCAGGGCTGATGGTCGTTGAGCCGCCACTCGTGGAAGAGGAGGGGGCAGCGCTGATGGTCGTTGAGCCACGACTCATAGAGGAGGGAGCAGTGCTGGCGGTCGTTGAGCCAGCACTCATCGTGGAAGAGGCGCCACTGGTTGTAGTCACGCCAGCACTTGTGGTGGGGGAGAAGGAAGTGCTGGTGGTCGTCAAACTGCCACTTGTCATGGTGGAAGAGGGGGCAGCGCTGGTGGTCGTTGAGCCGCCACTCGTCGTGCTAGAGGGAGAAGCACTGATGGTTGTCAAGCTGGTACTTGTGGTAGTGGAGGGGACAGTGCTGGTGGTCGTTGAGCCAACACTCAAAGTGGAGGAGGCACCAGTGGTTGTAGTCAAACCAGAGCTTGTGGTGGAAGAGGAGGCAGAGCTGATGGTCGTTGAATCAACACTCATGCTGGAGGAGGCGCCACTGGTTGTAGTTAAACCAGCGCTTGTGGTGGAGGAGAGGGAAGTGCTGGTAGTCATCAACCTGGCACTAGTCGTGGAGGAAGAGGGGGCAGGGTTGATGGTCGTTGAGCCAGCACTCATCGTGGAAGAGGCGCCACTGGTTGTAGTCACGCCAGCACTTGTGGTGGTGGAGAGGGAAGTGCTGGTGGTCGTCAAACTGCCACTTGTCATGGTGAAAGAGGGGGCAGCGCTGGTGGTCGTTGAGCCAGCGCTCATCGTAGAGGAGGGGGCAGCACTGGCGGTCGTTGAGCGAGGACTCATTGTGGAGGAGGGAACAGCACTGGTAGTCATTGAGCCACCACTCAGCGTGGAGGAGGCACCAGTGGTTGTAGTCCAACCAGAGCTTGTGGTGGAAGAGGGGGCAGGGCTGATGGTCGTTGAGCCACCACTCATAGAGGAGGGAGCAGTGCTGGCGGTCGTTGAGCCAGCACTCATCGTGGAAGAGGCGCCACTGGTTGTAGTCACGCCAGCACTTGTGGTGGGGGAGAAGGAAGTGCTGGTGGTCGTCAAACTGCCACTTGTCATGGTGGAAGAGGGGGCAGCGCTGGTGGTCGTTGAGCCGCCACTCGTCGTGCTAGAGGGAGAAGCACTGATGGTTGTCAAGCTGGTACTTGTGGTAGTGGAGGGGACAGTGCTGGTGGTCGTTGAGCCAACACTCAAAGTGGAGGAGGCACCAGTGGTTGTAGTCAAACCAGAGCTTGTGGTGGAAGAGGAGGCAGAGCTGATGGTCGTTGAATCAACACTCATGCTGGAGGAGGCGCCACTGGTTGTAGTTAAACCAGCGCTTGTGGTGGAGGAGAGGGAAGTGCTGGTAGTCATCAACCTGGCACTAGTCGTGGAGGAAGAGGGGGCAGGGTTGATGGTCGTTGAGCCAGCACTCATCGTGGAAGAGGCGCCACTGGTTGTAGTCACGCCAGCACTTGTGGTGGTGGAGAGGGAAGTGCTGGTGGTCGTCAAACTGCCACTTGTCATGGTGAAAGAGGGGGCAGCGCTGGTGGTCGTTGAGCCAGCGCTCATCGTAGAGGAGGGGGCAGCACTGGCGGTCGTTGAGCGAGGACTCATTGTGGAGGAGGGAACAGCACTGGTAGTCATTGAGCCACCACTCAGCGTGGAGGAGGCACCAGTGGTTGTAGTCCAACCAGAGCTTGTGGTGGAAGAGGGGGCAGGGCTGATGGTCGTTGAGCCGCCACTCGTGGAAGAGGAGGGGGCAGCGCTGATGGTCGTTGAGCCACCACTCATAGAGGAGGGAGCAGTGCTGGCGGTCGTTGAGCCAGCACTCATCGTGGAAGAGGCGCCACTGGTTGTAGTCACGCCAGCACTTGTGGTGGGGGAGAAGGAAGTGCTGGTGGTCGTCAAACTGTCACTTGTCATGGTGGAAGAGGGGGCAGCGCTGGTGGTCGTTGAGCCGCCACTCGTCGTGCTAGAGGGGGAAGCACTGATGGTTGTCAAGCTGGTACTTGTGGTAGTGGAGGGGGCAGTGCTGGTGGTCGTTGAGCCAACACTCAATGTGGAGGAGGCACCAGTGGTTGTAGTCAAACCAGAGCTTGTGGTGGAAGAGGAGGCAGGGCTGATGGTCGTTGAATCAACACTCATGCTGGAGGAGGCGCCACTGGTTGTAGTCAAACCAGCGCTTGTGGTGGAGGAGAGGGAAGTGCTGGTCGTCATCAACCTGGCACTAGTCGTGGAGGAAGAGGGGGCAGGGCTGATGGTCGTTGAGCCAGCACTCATCGTTGAGGAGGGGGCAGCACTGGCGGTCGTTGAGCGAGGACTCATTGTGGAGGAGAGGACAGCACTGGTAGTCGTTGAGCCGCTACTCAGCGTGGAGGAGGCACCAGTGGTTGTAGTCCAACCAGAGCTTGTGGTGGAAGAGGGGGCAGGGCTGATGGTCGTTAAGCCGCCACTCGTGGAAGAGGAGGGGGCAGCGCTGATGGTCGTTGAGCCATCACTCATTACAGAGGAGGGAGCAGTGCTTGCGGTTGATGAGCCAACACTCATCGTGGAAGAGGCGCCACTGGTTGTAGTCAAACCAGCACTTGCGGTGGAGGAGGGAGCACTGCTAAGTGTCATTGAGCCGCCACTTGTCATAGAGGAGGGGGCACTGCTGGTGGTCGTTGAGATAATACTCATCGTGGAAGAGGCGCCACTGGTTGTAGTCACGCCAGCACTTGTGGTGGTGGAGAAGGAAGTGCTGGTGGTCGTCAAACTGCCACTTGTCATGGTGGAAGAGGGGGCAGGGCTGATGGTCGTTGAGCCACCACTCATTATAGAGGAGGGAGCAGTGCTGGTGGTCGTTGAGCCAACACTCAATGTGGACGAGACACCAGTGGTTGTAGTCAAACCAGAGCTTGTGGTGGTGGAGAAGGAAGTGCTGGTGGTCATCAAACTGCTACTCGTCGTGGTGGAAGAGGGGGCAGCGCTGGTGGTCGTTGAGCCGCCACTCGTCGTGCTGGAGGGGGAACCACTGATGGTTGTCAAGCTGGTACTTGTGGTAGTGGAGGGGGCAGTGCTGGTGGTGGTTGAGCCAACACTCAATGTGGAGGAGGCACCAGTGGTTGTAGTCAAACCAGAGCTTGTGGTGGAAGAGGGGGCAGCGCTGATGGTTGTTGAACCAGCACTCATTGTGGAGGAGGGGGCAGCGCTGGTGGTCGTTGAACCAACACTCATCGTGGAAGAGGCGCCACTGGTTGTAATCAAGCCAGCACTTGTGGTGGTGGAGGAGGAAGTACTGGTGGTCGACAAACTGCTACTCGTCGTGGTGGAAGAGGGGGCAGCGCTGATGGTCGTTGAGCCGCCACTTGTCGTGCTGGAGGGGGAAGCATTGGTGGTTGTCAAGCTGTTTCTAGTGGTAGCGGAAGGGGCACTGCTGGTGGTCGTTGAGATAATACTCATCGTGGAAGAGGCGCCACTGGTTGTAGTCAAGCCAGCACTTGTGGTGGTGGAGAAAGAAGTACTGGTGGTCGTCAAACTGCCACTCGTCGTGGTGGAAGAGGGGGCAGCGCTGATGGTCGTTGAGCCGCCACTTGTCGTGCTGGAGGGGGAAGCACTGGTGGTTGTCAAGCTGTTTCTAGTGGTAGCGGAAG
Organism: Chaetodon trifascialis; assembly: GCF_039877785.1. Classification (NCBI taxonomy): domain Eukaryota; kingdom Metazoa; phylum Chordata; class Actinopteri; order Chaetodontiformes; family Chaetodontidae; genus Chaetodon; species Chaetodon trifascialis. The sequence goes on along the minus strand of NC_092067.1, from coordinate 7,710,194 downwards.
GGGCACTGCTGGTGGTCGTTGAGATAATACTCATCATGGAAGAGGCGCCACTGGTTGTTGTCAAGCCAGCACTTGTGGTGGTGGAGAGGGAAGTGCTGGTGGTCGTCAAACTGCCACTCGTCGTGGTGGAAGAGGGGGCAGCACTGATGGTTGTTAAGCCGCCACTCGTCGTGCTGGAGGGGGAAGCCCTGGTGGTTGTCAAGCTGGTACTTGTGGTAGTGGAGGGGGCAGTGCTTGTGGTCGTTGAGCCACCACTTGTCATAGAGGAGGGGGCACTGCTGGTGGTCGTTGAGCCAACACTCATGGTGGAAGAGGCGCCACTGGTTGTAGTCAAGCCAGCACTTGTGGTGGAGAAGGAAGTGCTGGTAGTCCTCAAACTGCCACTCGTCATGGAGGAAGAGGGGGCAGGGCTGATGGTCGTTGAGCCAGCACTCATCGTGGAGGAGGGGGCAGCACTGGCGGTCGCTGAGCGAGGACTCATTGTGGAGGAGGGGACAGCACTGGTAGTCGTTGAGCCGCCACTCATCATGGAGGAGGCACCAGTGGTTGTAGTCCAACCAGAGCTTGTGGTGGAAGAGGGGGCAGGGCTGATGGTCGTTGAGCCGCCACTCATGGAAGAGGAGGGGGCAGGGCTGATTGTCGTTGAGCCACCACTCATTATAGAGGAGGGAGCAGTGCTGGCGGTCGTTGAGCCAACACTCATCGTGGAAGAGGCACCATTAGTTGTAGTGACGCCAGCACTTGTGGTGGTGGAGAAGGAAGTGCTGGTGGTCATCAAACTGCTACTCGTCGTGGTGGAAGAGGGGGCAGCGCTGGTGGTCGTTGAGCCGCCACTCGTCGTGCTGGAGGGGGAAGCACTGATGGTTGTCAAGCTGGTACTTGTGGTAGTGGAGGGGGCAGTGCTGGTGGTGGTTGAGCCAACACTCAATGTGGAGGAGGCACCAGTGGTTGTAGTCAAACCAGAGCTTGTGGTGGAAGAGGGGGCAGGGCCGATGGTCGTTGAACCAGCACTCACCGTGGAGGAGGGGGCAGCGCTGGTTGTCGTTGAACCAACACTCATGCTGGAGGAGGCGCCACTGGTTGTAGTCAAACCAGCGTTTGTGGTGGATGAGGGAGCACTGCTCAGTGTCGTTGAGCCGCCACTCATCATAGAGGAGGGAGCAGTGCTGGTGGTCGTTGAGCCAACACTCATCGTGGAAGAGGCGCCACTGGTTGTAGTCAAGCCAGTACTTGTGGTGGTGGAGAAGGAAGTGATGGTGGTCATCCAACCGCCACTCGTCGTGGTGGAAGAGGGAGTAACACTGCTGGTCGTTGAGGCAGCACTGCTTGTGCAGGATGGATCAGTGCTGGTGGTCGTCAAACCGCCATTCGTCGTGGTGGAAGAGGTGGTAACGCTGCTGGTCGTTGAGGCAGCACTTGTTGTGGAGGATGGAGCAGCATGGGTGGTCGTCAAGTCTGCGCTTGTGGTGGTGAAGGGGGAAGCACTGGTGGTTGTCAAGCTGTCATGTGTGGTAATGGAGGGGGCAGCGCTGGTGGACAACAGGCCAACACTCATCGTGGAGAAGGCGCCACTGGTTGTCGTCAAGCCAGCGCTTGTGGTGGTGGAGGAGGGAGCGGTGCTGATGGTCGTTGAGCCAGCACTCATCATAGAAGAGGGGGCAGCGCTGGTAGTCGTTGAGCCAGCACTCATCATGGAGGCGATGCCAGTGGTTGTAGTCAAACCAGAGCTTGTAGTGGAAGAGGGGGCAGGGCTGCTGATCGTTGAGTGAGCACTCACTGTGGAGGAGGGGGCAGCGCTGGTGGTAGTCACGCCAGCGCTTGTGGTGGTGGAGAAGGAAACACTGGTGCTTGTCAAGCTGGCACTTGCGGTAGTGGAGGGGCCACTCATCAAACCGCCACTCGTCGTGGTGGAGGGGGCAGCACTGCTGGTTGTTGACCCAGCACGTGTTGTGGACGATGGAGCAGCGCTGGTGGTCGTCAAGCCAACGATTGTGGTGGTGGAGGGGGAAGCACTGGTGGTTGTCAAGCTGCCACTTGTGGTAGCGGAGGGGGCAGTGCTGGTGGTCATTGAGCCAAAACTCATCGTGGAGGAGGCGCCAGTGGTTGTCGTTAAGCCAGCGCTTGTGGTGGTGGAGAGGGCAGTGCTGGTGGTCATCGAGCTGGCACTTGTCATGGTGGAAGGAGCAGTTGTGGAGTTAATCAAGCCAGTACTCATCGTTGAGGATGGTGCAGAACTGGTGGTTGTTGAGCCAACGCTCATCGTCGAGGAGGCGCCACTTGTTGTCGTCAAGGCAGCGCTTGTGGTGGTGGAGGAGGAAGCACTGGTGGTCGCCAAGCTGGCACTTGTGGTGATGGAAGTGGCCCCACTGCGGATAGTTGTAGAGCCAGTGTTAGTTGCGGTGGAGGCAGCGCTGATGGGTGTTGAGCCGACATTTTCTGTGGTGGAGGCAGAGCTAGTGGTCATCGAACCAGTGGCGCTAGTGGTTGTTAAGCCAGCATTTGTTGTGAAGGAGGTACTGCTGCTGATCGTTGTTGAGCCAGCGTGTGTGGTGGTGGAGGAGGCAACATACCCTGCTGCTGTGGAGGTACGGTTTATCGTCATGGATGTGGTGCTGGTGGAGATTGGGGATGTTGTGGTGGGTGCTGCAGAAGACATGTTTATGGCCATAGTTGCAGTGGTGGACGTTGTGGCAGAAGATGCAGTGTTGGCTGTTGTAGTGGCACTTGTGGTGGTGGCCGTTGTGGCAGACGATGCTGTGGTGGCTATTGCTGTGGAAGGTGTTGTAGTGGCAGTTGTGGTGGTGGCAGCCTTTGTGGCAAAAGATGCGGTGGTAGCCGTTGTGGCAGAAGATGCGGTGGTGGCCGTTGTGGCAGAAGATGCAGTGGTTGGCTTTGTGGGAGAAGATGTTGTGGTAGTCGTTGTGGCCATTATTGTGGAAGGCATTGTAGTGGTTATTGCAGTGGCGGCTATTGCTGTGGAAGACATCGTAGTGGCCATTGTGGTGGCTGTTGTGGCAGAAGATGCTGTGGTGGCTATTGCTGTGGAAGGCGTTGTAGTGGCACTTGAGGAGGTGGCCGTTGTGGCAGAAGATGCTGTCGTGGCCCTAGTTGTGGTGGTGGCGGCCTTGGTGGCAGAAGATGCGGTGGTGGCCGTTGTGGCAGAAGATGCTGTGGTGGCCGTTGTGGCAGAAGATGCTGTGGTGGCCGTTGTGGCAGAAGATGTTGTGGTAGTCGTTGTGGCCATTATTGTGGAAGGAGTTGCAGTGGTTGTTGCGGTGGTGGCTGTTATTAAGGATGACATCTGTGTGTTGGCGGTTGTTGTAGTGATGGTGGTCGTCGTGGTGATGGCAGGCACGATAGTAGTGGAGATTGTCGTTGAGGTGGCAGGCACAACAGCGGTGGCGGTAGGTGTGGCAGGCACGATGGTGGTGGTTGTCGCCATGGTGGAAAGTGTAGGGGTGGTGTTTGTGGCAGTCATAGCAATTGTGATAGGCCCAGCAGTGGTGGTGGTGGTGGTGGTGGTGATGGTCGTGGCAGGTGTGGCAATAATTGTTGTGGCAGGCACAGCACTGGTGTTGGTTGTTGTAGCAGAAACAGCAGTGGAGTCAACCGTTGTTTTGGAAGCAGTAGTCGCTGGAATCTCTGCGTCAACTCCAGTAAAGGGTCTGTCTGGAATTTCTCCCAACTCCCACAACTCATAAATATCTGCATCAGCAACAGTTTCCTCTGTTGTGGTTGTGTCTGTATCAATTGCTGAGCTGCCCGTGGTCGGTGTTGTTTGTGGATCAAATGGTCCGACAGGAACATCCTCAAAATCCCACAAATCATAATTTCCTGCATCATAAACTGTTTCCTCTGTGGTGGCTGTGTCTGTGTCAGTTGCTGAGCTGCCTGTCGTCTGTGTCGTTGTCTGTGTCGTTTGTGGATCAAATGTTTCAGATGGTTCTTCATCAAAGCCCCACAGGTCGAAAAACTCTGGCTCCTCCAGAGATCTCCTAACATGATGCCTTCCAACTTTTTTAGGAAGCACATGGGAACAATCTGCTAGCATCGTGCACAGTTTCCCACTAGACTCAACATAAACCAGTTCAAAGGCAGAATCCTGTAAATATTCTTTGTGTTAGTTTTCACACCAAATTATTTAACAATGAGTTTTAACTTGTTTTGCACCTGACTTACCCTGTCTGGTAACATTGATATATCCACAAATAATGTAGTGAGGGTCCTTCGTTGTCTCACCGAGTATCCTTCATCAGTGAAAATATCTGCCAAAAAAGGAAATCTCTCAGACACAACCTCATAATTGTGGTTCAGGGGATGAAAAGCTTCCACCGATCAGTTTTTTAAAAAAAATAGTATGGCATTAATTTTAAATAATTTTTCACAGTAATTAATGACTGAATAATCCTCCTTGTACCTTGTCTACTGAATTCAACATCACATTTAGGTTTTGATCAGGATATGTCTGACCTATGTTTTACTACAGCTTTCACTCCTACTACAGGGTTCTCCAACCCAACTGCACCTAAGGCTCCCCAGCTTCCAAAATATCATGCAACATAACGTCACAACGCTGAACCAATTTGCATGTGAAAACGCATGCGCACATGCACGCACACATGAAAATCAGGGTCATCGGGGTCTCTTCTGTGTAAATCCAACTGAAATCAAGACACTTCCTTGTTCCTTCCTTGTTTTAACAGAAAGAAAAACTATTCCTGCATGAAGACAGTGGTGTTGATACTGTAATCAAACAGCATCTCCACATTGCCTACATTATTTAACCCTTTACTGGATGTATTTGAGACCCTTTGACATGACTTAGTAAATGTTATCGAGTGAAAAATGATTAGGGGTTGATTAATCCATCTTTCACGTTATTGATACAAGTAAAAGCGGCTTGTGCGCGGTTCAAACTACCTGGTCCTTACCAAGATCTTTAACTTTCCTCAGTTTTGTTTCACCAGGCAGCTTCACAGTAACATGTGTTGCTCCACAAGTCACCACTGGTGACGCTGCTCGTGGTGACACTGGATTCTCACAGACAGCCACACCTGTCATGTTCTCCTTCAGCAGACGGTCAAAGTAATGCAGTTTAAACGGCTGGAAACCAATTCCATCTCCAGTCTGGGGATACAAATGACAAAATTGTCATTAATTTTATCAAGCACAAAATCCACAAATGACACAGACT
>NC_092067.1:7640000-7700000 GCF_039877785.1 Chaetodon trifascialis | reverse complement strand
TACCTCAGTACACAGAAAAAGAACTCTGGGTGAAGAAAAAAGAAATAATGGCTTCAACATGTCCTGTGTAAAAACTTTTTTTTTTCATCTTAGCATATATTTATTGATTTAATCTCAGTGTTTCTTACCCATTTCAACATTTTTCCATCTTCCACAGCTTTCAGACAGACCATTATTAGTTATATTTTTATTAATTTGTATTTCAGCATCTTATTGTTTAAATCACTGTTCATCATTCCATTCTTCAGTTGTATACTATCATTCCCCTCTATGTTGTCAGAGAAGCACTGCTGGAGGTCGTTGAGCCAGCACTGATTGTGGTGAAGGAGGCAGCATTGGTGGTAGTCAAGCCAGAGATTGTTGTGGTGGAGGAGGTGGCAATGGTGGTCGTTGAGCAGGCACTCATTGTGGTGGAGGAGGCAGCATCGATGGTAGTCAAGCCAGCACTTGTTGTGGAGACCGCACTGGTGGTTGTCAAGCCAGCACTTGTCATGGTGGAAGGGGAAGCACTGGTGGTTATCGAGCCGACGTTTGTCGTGGTGGAGGCAATGCTGGTGGTCGAGCCAACACCTGTCGTGGTGGAGGGGCCAGTGCTGGTAGTCGTTGAGCCGGCACCCGTCGTGGTGGAGGGAGCAGCGCTGGTGGTCGTCGAGCCAGCACCCGTCATGGTGGAGTTAGCAGCACTGGTGGTCGTCGAGCCGGCATCCATTGTGGTTGCTGCCAGCTCGTTTACCAGTGGTGGTAAACGAGCTGGCAGCAATCGTGGTGGAGGAGGCAGAAGTACTGGTGGTTGTCAAGCCAGCGATTGTGGAGACAGCACGGGTGGTCGTCAAGGCAGCACTTGTCATGCTAGAAGAGAAAGCACTGGTGGTTGTCGAGCCAAACTTTCTTGTGGTGGAGGCAGCGCTGGTGGTCGGCGAGTCGGCACTTGTGATGGAGTGGACAGTGCTGGAGATCATCACGCCAGCACTTGTGGAAACAGCACTGGTGGTCGTCAAGCTGGCACTTGTCGTGGAGGAGGGGGCAGCACTTGTGGTCATTGAGCCAGCACTAATTTGTGGAGGAGGCGCCACTTGTTACAGTGAAGCCAGCGTTTGTGGTGGTGGAGGAGGCAGTGCTGGTGGTTGTCAAGCCAGCGTTTGTTGTGGTGGAGGAGGCGGCACTGATGGTCGTTGAGCCGGCACTCATTGTGGTGGAGAAGGTGGAAGTACTGGTGGTTGTCAAGCCAGCACTTGTCATGGAGGAGGGGGCAGCGCTGGTGGTCATCGAGCTGGCACCCATCGTGGTGGAGGAGGCGGAAGTGCTGGTGGTCGTCAAGGCAACATTTGTGGAGACAGCACTGGTGGTCGTCAAGCCAGCACTTGTCGTGGAGTGAGCAGCACTGGTGGTCATCGAGCCAGCACTTGTGGAGACAGCGCTGGTGGTCGTCAAGCCAGCACTTGTCGTGCTGGAGGGAAAAGCGCTGGTGGTTGTCGAGCCAAACCTTGTTGTCGTGGAGGCAGTGCTGGTGGTCGTCGAGCCGGCACTTGTAGAGACAGCACTGGTGGGGGTCAAGCCAGCACTTGGCGTGGTGGAGTGAGCAGCACTGGTGGTCGTCGAGCTGGCACCCATCGTGATGGAGGCGGCAGCGGTTGTGGTCATCGAAAAGGCACCCATCGTGGTGGAGGAAGTGGAAGTGCTGGTGGTTGTCAAGCCAGCACTTGTGGAGACAGCACTGGTGGTCGGCAAGCCAGAACTTGTCATGCTGGAGGGAAAAGCGCTGGTGGTTGTCAAGCCAAACTTTGTTGTGGTGGAGGCAGTGCTGGTGGTCGTCGAGCCAGCACTCGTCGTGGTGGAGTGAGCAGCACTGGTAGTCGTCGAGCCAGCACTCGTCGTGGTGGAGTGAGCAGCACTGGTGGTCATCGAGCCGGCACCCATCGTGGTGGAGGAAGTGGAAGTGCTGGTGGTTGTAAAGCCAGCACTTGTGGAGACAGCACTGGTGGCCGTCAAGCCAGCACTTGTTGTGCTGGAGGGAAAAGCGCTGGTGGTTGTCGAGCCAAACTTTGTTGTGGTGGAGACAGCACTGGTGGTCGTCAAGCCGGCACTTGTCGTAATGGAGGAAACAGTGCTGGAGGTAATCAAGCCAGCACTTGTTGTGGAGGAGGGGGCAGCGCTGGTGGATGCTGAGCCAGCGCTTGTGGTGGTGGAGGAGGCAGTGCTGGTGGTCATCGAGCTGGCACCCATCGTGGTGGAGGAGGCAGAAGTGCTGGTGGTCATCGAGCCAGCACTTGTGGAGACAGCGCTGGTGGTCGTCAAGCCAGCACTTGTCGTGCTGGAGGGAAAAGCGCTGGTGGTTGTCGAGCCAAACCTTGTTGTCGTGGAGGCAGTGCTGGTGGTCGTCGAGCCGGCACTTGTAGAGACAGCACTGGTGGGGGTCAAGCCAGCACTTGGCGTGGTGGAGTGAGCAGCACTGGTGGTCGTCGAGCTGGCACCCATCGTGATGGAGGCGGCAGCGGTTGTGGTCATCGAAAAGGCACCCATCGTGGTGGAGGAAGTGGAAGTGCTGGTGGTTGTCAAGCCAGCACTTGTGGAGACAGCACTGGTGGTCGGCAAGCCAGAACTTGTCATGCTGGAGGGAAAAGCGCTGGTGGTTGTCAAGCCAAACTTTGTTGTGGTGGAGGCAGTGCTGGTGGTCGTCGAGCCAGCACTCGTCGTGGTGGAGTGAGCAGCACTGGTAGTCGTCGAGCCAGCACTCGTCGTGGTGGAGTGAGCAGCACTGGTGGTCATCGAGCCGGCACCCATCGTGGTGGAGGAAGTGGAAGTGCTGGTGGTTGTAAAGCCAGCACTTGTGGAGACAGCACTGGTGGCCGTCAAGCCAGCACTTGTTGTGCTGGAGGGAAAAGCGCTGGTGGTTGTCGAGCCAAACTTTGTTGTGGTGGAGACAGCACTGGTGGTCGTCAAGCCGGCACTTGTCGTAATGGAGGAAACAGTGCTGGAGGTAATCAAGCCAGCACTTGTTGTGGAGGAGGGGGCAGCGCTGGTGGATGCTGAGCCAGCGCTTGTGGTGGTGGAGGAGGCAGTGCTGGTGGTCATCGAGCTGGCACCCATCGTGGTGGAGGAGGCGGAAGTGCTGGTGGTCGTCAAGGCAACATTTGTGGAGACAGCACTGGTGGTCGTCAAGCCAGCACTTGTCGTGGAGTGAGCAGCACTGATGGTCATCGAGCCAGCACTTGTGGAGACAGCGCTGGTGGTCGTCAAGCCAGCACTTGTCGTGCTGGAGGGAAAAGCGCTGGTGGTTGTCGAGCCAAACCGTGTTGTCGTGGAGGCAGTGCTGGTGGTCGTCGAGCCAGCACTCGTCGTGGTGGAGTGAGCAGCACTGGTAGTCGTCGAGCCAGCACTCGTCGTGGTGGAGTGAGCAGCACTGGTGGTCATCGAGCCGGCACCCATCGTGGTGGAGGAAGTGGAAGTGCTGGTGGTTGTAAAGCCAGCACTTGTGGAGACAGCACTGGTGGCCGTCAAGCCAGCACTTGTTGTGCTGGAGGGAAAAGCGCTGGTGGTTGTCGAGCCAAACTTTGTTGTGGTGGAGACAGCACTGGTGGTCGTCAAGCCGGCACTTGTCGTAATGGAGGAAACAGTGCTGGAGGTAATCAAGCCAGCACTTGTTGTGGAGGAGGGGGCAGCGCTGGTGGATGCTGAGCCAGCGCTTGTGGTGGTGGAGGAGGCAGTGCTGGTGGTCATCGAGCTGGCACCCATCGTGGTGGAGGAGGCGGAAGTGCTGGTGGTCGTCAAGGCAACATTTGTGGAGACAGCACTGGTGGTCGTCAAGCCAGCACTTGTCGTGGAGTGAGCAGCACTGATGGTCATCGAGCCAGCACTTGTGGAGACAGCGCTGGTGGTCGTCAAGCCAGCACTTGTCGTGCTGGAGGGAAAAGCGCTGGTGGTTGTCGAGCCAAACCGTGTTGTCGTGGAGGCAGTGCTGGTGGTCGTCGAGCCGGCACTTGTAGAGACAGCACTGGTGGGGGTCAAGCCAGCACTTGTCGTGGTGGAGTGAGCAGCACTGGTGGTCATCAAGCTGGCACCCATCGTGATGGAGGCGGCAGCGGTTGTGGTCATCGAAAAGGCACCCATCGTGGTGGAGGAAGTGGAAGTGCTGGTGGTTGTCGAGCCAAACTCTGTTGTGGTGGAGGCAGTGCTGGTGGTCGTCAAGCCGGCACTTGTGGAGACATCACTGGTGGTGGTCAAGCCAGTACTTGTCGTGGTGGAGTGAGCAGCACTGGTGGTCGTCAAACCAGCACCCATCGTGGTGGAGGCGGCAGCGGTGGTGGTCATCGAGCTGGAAGCCATCGTGGTGGAGGAGGCAGAAGTGCTGGTGGTTGTCAAGCCAACATTTGTGGAGACAGCACTGGTGGTCGTCAAGCCAGCACTTGTCGTGATGGAGGAGGCGGCACTGGTGGTCGAGCCGGCACGTGTCGTGGTGGAGGGAGCAGCGCTGGTAGTCGTTGAGCTGGCACCCGTCGTGGTGGAGGGAGCAGCATTGGTGGTCGTTGAGCCAGCACTTGTCGTGGTGGAGGAAGTGGAAGAGCTGGTGGTTGTCAAGCCAGCACTTGTGGAGACAGCACTGGTGGCCGTCAAGCCAGCACTTGTCGTGCTGGAGGGAAAAGCTCTGGTGGTTGTCGAGCCGGCACTTATCGTAATGGAGGAAACAGTGCTGGAGGTAATCAAGCCAGCACTTGTTGTGGAGGAGGGGGCAGCGCTGGTGGATGCTGAGCCAGCGCTTGTGGTGGTGGAGGAGGCAGTGCTGGTGGTAGTCAAGCCAGCACCCGTCGGGGTGGAGACGACAGCGGTAGTGGTCATCGAGCTGGCAGCCATTGTGATGGAGTGAGCAGCACTGGTGGTCATCGAGCCAGCACCCATTGTTGTGGAGGAAGTGGAGGTGCTGGTGGTTGTAAAGGCAGCACTTGTGGAGACAGCACTGGTGGCCGTCAAGCCAGCACTTGTCGTGCTGGAGGGAAAAGCGCTGGTGGTTGTCGAGCCAAACTCTGTTGTGGTGGAGGCAGTGCTGGTGGTCGTCAAGCCGGCACTTGTGGAGACATCACTGGTGGTGGTCAAGCCAGTACTTGTCGTGGTGGAGTGAGCAGCACTGGTGGTTGTCAAACCAGCACCCATTGTGGTGGAGGCGGCATCGGTGGTGGTCATCGAGCTGGCAGCCATCGTGGTGGAGGAGGCGGAAGTGCTGGTGGTTGTCAAGCCAACATTTGTGGAGACAGCACTGGTGGTCGTCAAGTCAGCACTTGTCGTGATGGAGGAGGCGGCACTGGTGGTCGTTGAGCCGGCACGTGTCGTGGTGGAGGGAGCAGCGCTGGTAGTCGTTGAGCTGGCACCCGTCGTGGTGGAGGGAGCAGCGTTGGTGGTCGTTGAGCCAGCACATGTCGTGGTGGAGGAAGTGGAAGAGCTGGTGGTTGTCAAGCCAGCACTTGTGGAGACAGCACTGGTGGTCGGCAAGCCAGAACTTGTCATGCTGGAGGGAAAAGCGCTGGTGGTTGTCAAGCCAAACTTTGTTGTGGTGGAGACAGTGCTGGTGGTCGTGGAGCCAGCACTCGTCGTGGTGGAGTGAGCAGCACTGGTGGTCATCGAGCCGGTACTCATCGTGGTGGAGGAAGTGGAAGTGCTGGTGGTTGTAAAGCCAGCACTTATGGAGACAGCACTGGTGGCCGTCAAGCCAGCACTTGTCGTGCTGGAGGGAAAAGCGCTGGTGGTTGTCGAGCCAAACTCTGTGGTGGTGGAGGCAGTGCTGGTGGTCGTCGAGCTAGCACTTGTGGAGACATCACTGGTGGTGGTCAAGCCAGTACTTGTCGTGGTGGAGTGAGCAGCACTGGTGGTCGTCAAACCAGCACCCATCGTGGTGGAGGCGGCAGCGGTGGTGGTCATCGAGCTGGAAGCCATCGTGGTGGAGGAGGCAGAAGTGCTGGTGGCTGTCAAGCCAACATTTGTGGAGACAGCACTGGTGGTCGTCAAGTCAGCACTTATCGTGGAGGAGGCGGTATTGGTGGTCGTTGAGCCGGCACTCGTCGTGGTGGAGTGAGCAGCACTGGTGGTCATCGAGCCGGCACCCATCGTGGTGGAGGAAGTGGAAGTGCTGGTGGTCGTCAAACCAGCACTTGTGGAAACAGCACTTGTCATGCTGGAGGAGAAAGCGCTGGTGGTTGAAGAGCCGAACTTTGTTGTGGTGGAGGCAGTGCTGGTGGTCGTCGAGCCGGCACTTGTCGTGATGGAGGGAACAGTGCTGGAGGTCATCAAGCCAGCACTTATCGTGGAGGAGGCGGTATTGGTGGTCGTTGAGCCGGCACTCGTCGTGGTGGAGTGAGCAGCACTGGTGGTCATCGAGCCGGCACCCATCGTGGTGGAGGAAGTGGAAGTGCTGGTGGTTGTAAAGCCAGCACTTGCGGAGACAGCACTGGTGGTTGTCAAGCCAGAACTTGTCATGCTGGAGGGAAAAGCGCTGGTGGTTGTCAAGCCAAACTTTGTTGTGGTGGAGGCAGTGCTGGTGGTCGTCGAGCCAGCACTCGTCGTGGTGGAGTGAGCAGCACTGGTGGTCATCGAGCCGGCACTCATCGTGGTGGAGGAAGTGGAAGTGCTGGTGGTTGTAAAGCCAGCACTTATGGAGACAGCACTGGTGGCCATCAAGCCAGCACTTGTCGTGCTGGAGGGAAAAGCGCTGGTGGATGTCAAGCCAAACTTTGTTGTGGTGGAGGCAGTGCTGGTGGTCGTCGAGCCAGCACTTGTGGAGACAGCACTGGTGGTGGTCAAGCCAGCACTTGTCATGGTGGAGTGAGCAGCACTAGTGGTCATCGAGCTGGAAGCCATCGTGGTGGAGGAGGCAGAAGTGCTGGTGGCCGTCAAGCCAACATTTGTGGAGACAGCACTGGTGGTCGTCAAGCCAGCACTTGTCGTGGCGGAGGCGGTACTGGTGGTCGTTGAGCCGGCACTCGTCGTGGTGGAGTGAGCAGCACTGGTGGTCATTGAGCCGGCACCCATCGTGGTGGAGGAAGTGGAAGTGCTGGTGGTCGTCAAACCAGCACTTGTGGAGACAGCACTTGTCATGCTGGAGGAGAAAGCGCTGGTGGTTGAAGAGCCGAACTTTGTTGTGGTGGAGGCAGTGCTGGTGGTCGTCGAGCCGGCACTTGTCGTGATGGAGGGAACAGTGCTGGAGGTCATCAAGCCAGCACTTGTGGAGACAGCACTGGTGGTCGTCAAGCCAGTACTTGTCGTAGAGGAGGGAGCAGCACCTGTGGTCATTGAGCCAGCACTCATTGTGGAGGAGGTGACACTTGTAGTGAAGCCAGCGATTGTGGTGGTGGAGGAGGCAGCACTGGTGGTTGTTGAGCCAGCATTTGTTGTGGTGGAGGAGGCAGCACTGGTGGTCGTTGAGACGGCACTCATTGTGGTGGAGAAGGCGGAAGTACTGGTGGTAGTCAAGCCAGCACTTGTGGAGACAGCACTGGTGGTCGTCAAGCCGGCACTTGTCGTGGAGGAGGGGGCAGCGCTGGTGGATGTTGAGCCAGCGCTTGTGGTGGTGGAGGGGGAAGCACTGGTGGTTGTCGAGCCAACGTTTGTCGTGGCAGAGGCAGTGCTGGTGGTCGTCAAGCCAGCACTTATCGTGGAGGAGGCGGCACTGGGGGTCGTTGAGCCGGCACCCATCATGGTGGAGGGGGCAGTGCTGGTAGTCGTTGAGCCGGCACCCGTCATGGTGGAAGGGGCAGTGCTGGAGGTTGTCAAGCCAGCACTAGTTGAGACGGCAATTTTGGTTGTTGAGCCAGCACTCAATGTGGTGGAGGAGACGGCACTGGTGGTAGTCAAGCCAGCACTTGTTGTGGAGGGAAAAGCGCTGGTGGTTGTCCAGCCAACGTTTGTCGTGGTGGAAGTAGTGTTGGTGGTCATCAAGCCGACACCTGTCTTGGTGGAGGGAGCAGCGCTGGTGGTCATCGAGCCGGCACTTGTTGAGACAGCACTGGTGGTCGTCAAGGAGGGGGCATTGGTGGTAGTCAAGCCAGCGCTTGTTGTGGAGACAGCACTGGTGGTCGTCAAGCCAGCGCTTGTCGTGCTGGAGGGGAAAGCGCTGGTGGTTGTCGAGCCAAACTTTGTTGTGGTGGAGACAGTGCTGGTGGTCGTCGAGCCAGCACTTGTTGAGACAGCACTGGTGGTCGTCGAGCCAGCACTTGTCGTGGAGGAGGGGGCAGCGCTGGTGGACGTTGAGCCAGCACTTGTGGTGGTGGAGGAGGCAGTGCTGGTGGTCGTCGAGCCAGCGCTTGTGGTGGTGGAGGAGGCAGTGCTGGTGGTCGTCGAGCCAGTGTTTGTCGTGGTGGAGGAGGAGCTGCTGCTAATAGTTGTCAAGCCAGAGTGTGTGGTGATGGAAGCGGCCCCACTGCTGATAGCTGTGGAGCCAGTGTTTCTCGTGGTGGAGGCAGCACTGGTGGTTGTTGTTGAGCCAGAGTTTGTGGTAGTGGAAGTGGCCCCACTGCTAATAGGTGTCGAGCCATCATTTGTTATGGTGGAGGAGACATGCCTGGTTGTGGTGGAGGCACGGTTTGTCGTCATGGATGTGGTGTTCATGATTGCGGTGGTGGGGGCACTGCTGGTGGAGATTGGGGATGTTGTGGTGGGTGCTGCAGAAGACATGTTTATGGCCACCGTTGTGGTCGTTGTTGTGGCAGAGAATGCCCTGTTGGCCGTTGTTGTGGAAGGCGCTGTATAGGCAGTGGCGGTGGTGATCGTTGTAGTGGCACTTGCGGTGGTGGCCGTTGTGGCAGAAGATGCTGTGGTGGCTATTGCTGTGGAAGGCGTTGTAGTGGCACTTGTGAGGGTGACCGTTGTGGCAGAAGATGCTGTGGTGGCCCTAGTTGTGGGAGGTGTCATAGTGGCAGCTGCAGTGTTGGCCGTTGTTGTGGCAGAAGATGCACTGTTGGCCGTTGTTGTGGAAGGCGCTGTATAGGCAGTGGCGGTGGTGATCGTTGTAGTGGCACTTGCGGTGGTGGCCGTTGTGGCAGAAGATGCTGTGGTGGCTATTGCTGTGGAAGGCGTTGTAGTGGCACTTGTGAGGGTGACCGTTGTGGCAGAAGATGCTGTGGTGGCCCTAGTTGTGGGAGGTGTCATAGTAGCAGCTGCGGTGGTGGCCGTTGTTGTGGAAGGCTTGGTAGTGGCCGTTGTGGCAGAAGATGCGGTGGTGACCATTGCGGCAGAAGATGCTGTGGTAGTCATTGTGGCCATTATTGTGGAAGGCACTGTAGTGGTTGTTGCGGTGGTGGCCGTTATTAAGGATGACATTTGTGTGGTGGGCATTGTTGTTGTAATTGTTGTTGTAGCAGGCACGATGGTGGTGGAGACTGTCGTTGCCGTGGCAGGGACAACAGTAGTGGCGGTAGTTGTGGCAGGCATGAGGGAGGGTGCAGGGGTGGTGCTCGTGACAGTCATGGCAATTGAGGTAGGCCCAGCAGTGGTGGTGGTGATGGTCGTGGCAGGTGTGGCAATAATTGTTGTGGCAGGCACAGCACTGGTGTTGGTTGTTGTAGCAGAAACAGCAGTGGAGTCAACCGTTGTTTTGGAAGCAGTAGTCGCTGGAATCTCTATGTCAAATCCAGTAAAGGGCCTGTCTGGAATTTCTCCCAACTCCCACAACTCATAAATATCTGCATCAGCAACAGTTTCCTCTGTTGTGGTTGTGTCCGTATCAATTGCTGAGCTGCCCGTGGTCGGTGTTGTTTGTGGATCAAATGGTCCGACAGGAACATCCTCAAAATCCCACAAATCATAATTTCCTGCATCATAAACTGTTTCCTCTGTGGTGGCTGTGTCTGTGTCAGTTACTGAGCTGCCTGTCGTCTGTGTCGTTGTCTGTGTCGTTAGCGGATCAAATGTTTCAGATGGTTCTTCATCAAAGCCCCACAGGTCGAAAAACTCTGGCTCCTCCAGAGATCTCCTAACATGATGCCTTCCAACTTTTTTAGGAAGCACATGGGAACAATCTGCTAGCATCGTGCACAGTTTCCCACTAGACTCAACATAAACCAGTTCAAAGGCAGAATCCTGTAAATATTCTTTGTGTTAGTTTTCACACCAAATTATTTAACAATAAGTTTTAACTTGTTTTGCACCTGACTTACCCTGTCTGGTAACTTTGAGATTTCCACAAATAATGTAGTGAGGGTCCTTCGTTGTCTCACCGAGTATCTTTCATCAGTGAAAATATCTGCCAAAAAAGGAACTCTCTCAGGCACAACCTCATAATTGTGGTTCAGGTAATCAAAAGCTTCAGTTAAAAAAAATCTGTATGGCATTAATTTTAAATAATTTTTCACAGTAATTCATGACTGAATAATCCTCCTTGTACCTTCTCTACTAAAATCAGCATCACATTTAGGTTTTGATCAGGATATGTCTGACCTATGTTTTACTACAGCTTTCACTCCTACTACAGGGTTTTCCAACCCAACTGCACCTAAGGCTCCCCTGCTTCTAAAATATCATGCAACATCACGTCACAGCGCTGAACCAATTTGCATGTGAAAACGCATGAAAATCAGGGTCTCTTCTATATAAATCCAACTGAAATCAAGACACTTCCTTGTTCCTTCCTTGTTTTAACAGAAAGAAAGACTCCTGCTATCCCTGCATGAAGACAGTGGTGTTGGTACTGTAATCAAACAGCATCTCCACATTGCCTACATTAGTTAACCCTTTACTGGATGTATTTGAGACCCTTTGACATGACTTAGTAAATGTTAACGGATGAAAAATAATTAGGGGTCATCTTTAACATTATTGATACAAGCAAAAGCCGCTTGTGCGCGGTTCAAACTACCTGGTCCTTACCAAGATCTTTAACTTTCCTCAGTTTTGTTTCACCAGGCAGCTTCACAGTAACATGTGTTGTTCCACAAGTCACCACTGGTGACGCTGCTCGTGGTGACACTGGATTCTCGCAGACAGCCACACCTGTCATGTTCTCCTTCAGCAGACGGTCAAAGTAATGCAGTTTAAACAGCCGGAAACCAATTCCATCTCCAGTCTGGGGATACAAATGACAAAATTGTCATTAATTGTATCAAGCATCTACAGAGGAAATCTATTCTTAACTGCATTTACTATCAGAGCCAAGATTGTTTTTTTGTGGTCATCTTGTTGACTAGTGAAAAAAAAAAAAAAAAATTCACAAATGACACAGACTTTAATGTTGACTTGAATGGTCAACAGTGCCTCAAGTCCCAAATGAGGTGACTTTTCTTTTTTCAGAAGTGTATGAGCCATTTTTTCCTTTTGCACTATTTTGGTGTTTTGTTGTAATTTGCCTCCATGCCACTAGAGGGATTCCCATGCATTGTAAAC
This sequence comes from Chaetodon trifascialis, assembly GCF_039877785.1. NCBI lineage: Eukaryota > Metazoa > Chordata > Actinopteri > Chaetodontiformes > Chaetodontidae > Chaetodon > Chaetodon trifascialis. The sequence goes on along the minus strand of NC_092067.1, from coordinate 7,688,642 downwards.
TGGGAAACATTTAAATACCCATGGTGAACTCCAACATGGGCATGGGGCTGATGGGAAGCAAACAGTTTTTGACTGTGCCGGTGCCCTGTTTGCTGTACTTTCGGGTAAATGAGACTAATGATTTGACGAACAGTTTATGTTATGTTATTTTCATTTCGTTTACTTTTGTTTCTTATCAGTTATTTGCCGTTGTGGTAACCTGCCATGGAAAATAAACCCATGTTATCATCTAACGCAAATCTCCGTCTTGCTATCATTCAAGCACATCAGCGCACGTCAGAACTTATCCATCTATCAGCCGCCAGTATCTGACTATACAGGGTTCAGTCAGTACATTAGGTCGAAAACTGCTTCAAGTTGGATTAGTATTCATCTAGTGAATTCATTTGGAAATTCTGGATGTGAGGAGGGCAAATGTTTGGAGTTGCCAAAGGTTGCCGGAGTTGCTAATGGAAGCTACACCAGAGCAAGCTACAGTGGCAAGCCGAGCACCAGCGTCTTCACACAGGGAAACAACTCATTAAAGCCGGCTAACGCTCGATTGGGGTATGTGGTTATCAGCGCTGATGTTTGAATGGCCATGTTAATTTGTGTGCACACAGTCACTAAAACCAATGCATTGGTAACGTAGGCTACTCGGGTGTATCTTCAGTTAACTTTACTCGTCGAGTTCTGGTGGAACATTTATCGTCTGCGGACTGACTCATGTGAGTCTAAAAATAACTTTTGCTTGTCGATAGGAACCGTCACTTCACAAACTTTTCGCAGAGTTGTTTGCATTCGTGGCCATTATGGATGAAAGGGGAAAAAGCCAACTTGTTGAGACTGAACTTTGTAAGAATGCAGATGTAAAATCTGTCACTAAAAAACGTGTGGTTAAATTAACACCAAAAGCATTGTTGGAAAAAATAAGCACGTTAGAAAGGCAAAGGAAATCTGAATTTGGTAAACTGACTAAAATAAGAGAATCTATTGTTAAAATGATGGGTGATAAAATGCATGTAGATGAGGTTGAAACCAAATTTTACAGCTTCAATGAGCTTTCTGAAAACATAATACGGGTGCATACATCTCTATTGGCTTTATTGCCTGCTGATGAAGCAAGCAAACATGACATTTGGTACCAAGCTAAAATGCTGAGTGTCAGTGAATTTATTGCATGTGTAAGCCAATGGTTGTTTGATGCTAAAGCAGGCTCAACCGCCAGAGTCTGTGGTGACTATTGTCAAAATGATTGTTCATTGGGTCAAACTGAAATTCAAGCTGTTGAAAAGGAAATTAATGACGTCAATGGGAATGGAGCTATGGTTGAAAAGGAAGAAGAGGACGAGGAAGATGTCATCCAACCGGAAGACAGCATCTCTAATGTGCAGTCACAGCACCATGGCTCAATTAGTTCTTCAAGTAGCCGCTCTTCTACGTCTTCAGCTGCTAGACGCAAGGCAGAGGCTAAACGTGATGCACTCTTGGCTCGGGCTGCTGCTCTGAAAGATAAACAAGCATTGGAGGAGCAGGAGCTGATATTGAAGAGAAAGAAGGAGCAACTGAAGTTGGACACTGAGTTGGCTGAAGTTACAGCTAAGCTAGCAGTGCTAAAGGTTGGTAACAGTATCCATTCAAAGCGATCTGATGGAATGTCTTTTTACATGAGGAAGGGGGCCAGGCCTAAGATCTTGCATACCTCGCTCAATCCACAGGCTCCAACATTTGTGCCTCCACCATCACATCATAATGCAACTCAACCACTGCAAAGTAATGCCCCAGCATTTGGACCTGTCATGCCAACATTTGTGCCTCCGCCACCACAGCAGCATACATCACAACAACTGCAAAACAATGCTTCATGTGTAATGCCAACCGTTGGTAACAATCAATGTGCTGTTTCAGCATCCTCATCAATTCACTATGGATCACAACCAATGCCTGTTGTCAGTCAAGGCTCTCAACACCCCCTATTACAACCAAGGACCACTTTCAGTCAAGACTTTTGGCCTACTCTAAGCCAACAAGTGTTTCAACCCCTGCAAGGCCAAAATCAAATGTCAGGTCTCTACCATTTGCTGCAACAGAACGATATTACGGCTCTCCTTGTTCATATGCAAACTTCGCAACAGCTACCACGCAGGGAAATGCCCACTTATGATGGAGATCCTCTGCAATTTAACACCTTTATCAGAGCCTTCGAGCATTGCGTGGAAGCAAAAACAACATCTAAAGGAGACTGCTTATACTACCTTGAGCAATTCACTAGGGGGCAGCCAAGGGAAATGGTGCGTAGCTGCCTTCACATGCCTGCTGACACAGGGTTTGCAGTAGCAAAGACGTTGCTCAAAGAGCATTTTGGAAATGAATTCAAGATCACCGCAGCATATATGGAAAAGGTCATAGGATGGCCAAGTATTAAAGCTGAGGACCCTGAAGCTCTCAAAGCCAAGACTTTTCTTGCATGAATGTTCCAACGCCATGGCTGATCTTGAGTATTTGGATGAACTTAACATACCAGCTAACATCAAGATTCTGAGTCAGAAACTTCCATATAAACTCCAAGATAAGTGGAGAACTAAGGCATGTGACATACTGGAGAAAACCAATCGAAGAGCACAATTTTCAGACATTGTGAATTTCATTGAGCGTCAGGTGAGAATCACTTCAGACCCAGTCTTTGGTGACATACAGGATGGCCCATCTGTTGTCAGCGGATCAACCAGACCAACCAAGTCATCAGTTAAACCACACCTGAGACGCAACAGCTTTGCCACTCAGGTGGTCATTCAGGATGTATCCAGCACACCAGATGATGATGATGACAAAGTCACATTTAATACAACTGATTCCATCTCCTGCATGTATTGCAACATTAGTGGTAATGCTTTGGATCAATGCTTTAAGCTGGGAAGAAAGATGCATAGGGAGAAACTGGATTATTTAAAAGAAAATGGTCTGTGTTTCAGTTGCTTGTGCACAGGACATCTGAGCAAGAACTGCGACAGGCGCATCACTTGCAGGAAGTGTAATGGAACACACCCCACAACAAACAAAGAGTGGCTCAGAAGGATGGCGAGCAGAAGAATTCCGAGCAGTCAAAGACATCTGATGGCTGTTCTACATCATCCGCTTGTGGTCTCACAGGGGCTGGTGAAGTGCTCCAAGGGTAGCCAAGTCACTGAAACCCATGCTTTCTTAGATCCAGGGAGTGCAGGAACTTTTTGCACCAGGAACCTTATTGAGAAGCTGAATGTGGAAGGGCGCAAACTCAAGCTTCATATCCGCACCTTGGGCAATGCCAATGTGGTAGAAAGCTCTGTCGTCGACAATCTGGAGATATCTGCCTTTTCGGATGACTGCTTCTATCCACTTCCCAAAGTATGCACCCAGGAGGAGTTGCCAGTCTCCACAGCCAACATAATCAGTGACAGGGAGCTGAGAAAATGGTCATACCTGGAAAAGGTGAACATTCCCCACATAAATGCTGGTGTTGACCTGTTAATTGGCACAAACGCCTCCAAGCTGATGGAGCCATGGGAGGTGATCAACAGTCGTGAAGGTGAAGATGGCCCCTACGCGATCAGGACCCTACTGGGGTGGGTAATAAATGGTCCCTTAAAGGGTAGCAGCGACTGTGAAACTGATCATTCTCCAGTTCATGCCAACAGAGTCGCCATTGATCGAATTGAAGAACTGCTAACTAGTCAGTACAATTACGATTTCAATGAGCGAGCTGCTGAGGAACAGGAGGAAATGTCACAGGAAGACAAAAGGTTTGTGGAGACAATGGAAAGCTCCGCTCAGCTGCAGGAGGGGCACTACACGTTTGAACTGCCTTTCAAAAGCAAAGATGTTTCGATGCCAAATAACCTCAGTGTTGCCGTACAACGTGTTCATAGAGACTACAGAAAGATGCAAGCTTGCATAATGAGTACAAGAGCTTTCTTGCTGATGTCATCAGTAATGGCCATGCTGAGGAGGTGCCTCAGCAACAGCTCCAAGCGCCAACAGGGAAGGTTTAGTACATTCCGCACCACAGCGTTTACCATCCACGGAAGGGAAAGCTGTGAGTCGTGTTTGACTGTGGGGCAGAATACAAAGGGGTCTCTCTCAACAGTCAGCTCTTGCAGGGTCCAAACCTAAGTCCCTTTCAGACATACACATCGTAACATGAAAGTGCTGGTAATTGCATATTAGCTTCATGTCTGAATAAGTGCCAGAGTCCCTTACACAAAAGACAAGAGGGAAATCAGGCTACACCAGACCTACTGACATTTCTGTAAAACTGCCACCAACTCTGAACTGAATGTTGTTGGATTACCGTAAAGGCCACAGCAGCACAAATAAAGGACATTCAATGCATGTCTTTTGCACAAAGAAAATACACTTTGTTTAATAAACCTTGAAACATAAGTCATCTGCAAGCTCATGAGATTCTTCCACACCCTGCCTGTGGATCTCAGCCAAAGCACATCGGGCCTTACCACAAGCATCAATCAGCAGGTTATTTTTAGACAAATGGTGCTCTAGTGAACACTTGCAGCAGCACCATGATTTGTGTGGGACTGAGTAAAAATGAACTACAGTATGTGTTCATGAAAATGAAGGAAAGAATGTTTTTGGACTTCACTGGAGCTCTTTGGCACAGAGGAATAAGACTGACAAGAATAAAATAACCAGAAGTTGCATGCAATTCACACATGGTATCATGCTATTAGAAATAATGTAGTTAGGTAGAGCCTGAGAATATGTACTCATTCGTTTGGACAAAGAAAGGAACATTTTACCTGTGTTGCTGTGTGGCAGCCAGTATGAAGCTTCGCCAGCAACCACCACCTATAAATATGAATGGAACTGTCACACCTGTCAGGCAGTGACAACACCTGCGTCCCATCTGTGGAAAAACATTTGGAGAAATGTTACGTTTCTGACAGCAGCTAGTATTGCCCTTTCTAAAGGCAAAACCATGCTGCGAATCAAACACACCTTCCAGGCGCAGATTTGAGTATCGGATGAGTGAGAAGCGCAGGGAAAGTGTTCCATTACTGCAGCGATACTGTGGCTGGTTGAACTCTGATGTTCCTGAAAATAGATGAGACAAAACACTGCACAGTGATGCCAAAGGCAGCCTAGCAAGCCTGTGAGTAGCTGTACAGGAAATGAGGATGCTTCACACTTCTAGAGAGTCATAGCAAGAGCTTGGGAAGATGGCTTGAAATAATTATACATATTGAAAATAGTGAGGACTCACATTTGTGGTAATTACTATTTGAATCATCTACATTGTTTGTTTGTTTGTTTGTTTTTTTTCCAGATTCTGCTGTGTGGTGCAATGGCTGATGTATTTTCCTGGCATGTTTACTTATTCTTTTTTTCTTTTTAATTATATAGTTTGTGTTAAATTTGTGCAGAAGCTACAATTCTTGTCTCAGATGATGCATATGCCATCATCTAACCAATAACTGGTTATTCCTTTTAGTTTTTCTTTACATTAAAATAGAGAGTAAATTAATGCTTTGTTATTAGTGCTTTAATTGTTTAATGTTTTATGTATTTATTGTCTTTGTGTATTTTATGTGTGCTTATGAAGTGTACAGTATTGTTGTCCTTGTTTTAATGTATTCTTAAGTCCTGTAGTTGCCATCACACCTGCCCAGGGACTGCGGTTGAAAATTAGCCAGGATGGCTAAACTGGCACATTTACAGAAATGTTAATTAATGTGTATTGTCCCTGTAATTTTAAACCGAATAAATAAAATAAATAAATCAAAAATTACATTTCTTTTATCACTATTAAGGATAATAACTCCCACGTGTTTGTATTTGTTGTTTGTAAATCTTTTTGTAAAATTGGTTTCGACAAGTACAATACAGAAAAACTTTATAAATTGATATACCTACGTATATACTTTGGATATTTTATCCGGATGAGGAAAAAATGTTAATACAGATTGCATGTTAATCATTAGCAATCATTAACAGTTAATGTCAGGTGTGAATGGGGTCTCACTGTGGTTACTTTTGAGACTGAAATGATTTTGTCCATTACTGATTAATATGACAATTACTTTGTTGACTAATCAATTAACTGTTTTGTCTACAGCTCAGAAAAGAGTTTAAAAAAAAAAATTTAATTTCCTAGAACCAATATACAGTGGAGAAAATAAGTATTTGACACACTGCCGATTTTGCAAGTTTTCCCACTTACAAAGAGACGGAATCTAAAAAAAAAATCCAGAAAATCACATTGTATGATTTTTAAATAATTAATTTGCATTTTATTGCATGAAATAAGTATTTGATGCATTCGAAAAATATAACTTAATATTTGGTACAGAAACCTGACAGGTCAAACGATTCCTGTAGTTCTTTACACATTTACACACACTGCAGCAGGGATTTTGGCCTACTTCTCCATACAAATCTTCTCTAGATCTTTCAGGTTTCGGGGCTGTCACTGGGCAACACAGAGTTTCAGCTCCCTCCAAAGATTTTCTATTGGGATCAGTTCTGGAGACTGGCGAGGCCACTCCAGGACGTTGAAATGCTTCTTATGGAGCCACTCCTTAGTTGCCCTGGCTGTGTGTTTTGGGTCATTATCATGCTGCAAGTTGGCCATGACCCATATTCAATGCTCATACTGAGGGGAGGAGGTTGTTGCCCAAAATCTCGCGATACATGGCCCCGCCCATCCTCTCCTCAATGTGGTGTAGTCGTCCTGTCGCCTTTGCAGAAAAGCAGCTCCAAAGCACGATGTTTTTCCACCCCCATGCTTTGGGAGGGTGTTCTTGGGATTGTACTCATCCTTCTTGCTCCTCCAAACATGGCAAGTGGTGTTTATACCAAAAAGTTCTGTTTTGGTCTCATCTGACCACATGACCTTCTCCCATGCCTCCTCTGGATTATCCAGATGGTCTTTGGCAAACTTGGGCCCTCAAAGATGGGCCTGGACATGTGCTGGCTTGAGCAAGGGGACCTTGCACGTGCTGCAGGATAATAATCCATGACAGCGTAGTGCGTTACTAATGGTAAGCTTTGAGACTGTGGTCCCAGCTCTCTTCAGGTCATCGACCAGGTCCTCCCGTGTAGTTCTGGGCTGATCTCTCACCTTTCTCATGATCATTGATACTCCACGAGTCAAGATCTTGCATGGAGCCCCAGTCCGAGGGAGATTGACAGTCATCTTGAGTTTCTTCCGTTTTCTAATAATTGCGTCAGCAGTTGTTGCTAGGGTTGTCCCGATCCGATCACGTGATCAGAAATCGGGGCCGATCACGTGACTGGAGACTGATCGGATCGGACGTTATGTCCCGATCAGGTATCCGATAAATAATATATATATGTATATTTATTGTTATTTTTAATCACACTTACAATATATGGGCTAGTGATTAAAAATAAATGAGAAAAAAATAGTATTTATTAACTACCAACGTTTACAGGCCGGGTCTGTGTCTGTGACAGATGCCACTAAACAGCGCATGCGCGGAACACGGCAGCACGCAGCAGTTTGTTTTGAAGCTGCGTAACATAATGTTAAGCAATCATCTCACTTCCCTCCACTGATTAGGCCTAATATAACAGCTGCGGCCAACCAAGCTGCAGATTCAGTGGCCAGAGCCGGTTACCTTGGCAACGTGTCACAACGAAAGATATTAAATAGTCCACTCAGCCGCTTCTTGTGAAAAAATTACGATTTAAATGGAAAAAAACAACATTAATGTATTAATAATTGATTTAATATTTATTTCTTTCGTAAGTGACCATGGTATAAGCGGGATAATGCCCTACGAGGTGTCCATTATCAGAAATGAAAGCGAAGTCCATTCATTTGCATCGGACACTTCGTGTCGGAAGGTTCACGCCTCTGCGTCGTCCATCTATTTCTGATAATGGACACCTTGTCGGGCATTATCCCTTACTTAATGTTGCACTATTCCTAATGTGAAGAAAATTTTATTTTATTTCTGTGTTCTGTTTTGACTTGAGACTGTAATTCAAACTACCTCATAGAAGTTTACAATACACTGCACTGCATGCATGCACAATTGTGCATAAGTGTTACATGTTAATATAAGAGCCATTGGTAAAAAAATAAATAAATAAAAATAAGGGACATCCTGGATCTTATTCTTTGCTTTTAGTTCATTTTATAATGTTTTATAGAAGTATCGGATCGGGACTCAGTATCGGCAGATACTCAAAATCAAATGACCTGATCGGGACATCCCAGTTGTTGCCTTCTCACTAAGCTGCTTGCCTATTGTCCTGTAGCCCATCCCAGCCTTGTGCAGATCTACAATTTTGTCCCTGATGTCCTTAGACAGCTCTTTGGTCTTGCCCATGGTGGAGAGGTGGGAGTGTGCTCAAAAAAAAAAAAAAAAAACAACAGCTAAGTCTCACATTTGAGAAGTTGGAACTTTAAAATATTTGATACTTTTGATTGACAATTGACTTAAGCAATTGTCAATTTCTCAGTTATCGAAATAATTACCCATCAATCAGTTTACCAATCATTTCAACTCTAGTCTATGTATATATGTGTGTGTGTGTGTGTGTTAACAAATGCATTAGACCACCACCCAAAGTAAGGTTTATGCCACAGCTGCCCTAAATTAACAGCATTGGTAATTACCAAAATCATTTTTTATGTTTCTATAATGGTTAATACATGCAGAAGCTCTTTAACAGAAATGATATTTTTAATGCTAAAATATAATTATTATTGTTATCCACGAATTTTCACATTAACTGATTTACAAAAAAAATGAAAAAATTAGTAAAGCACATTATTATTTCTTGATTGTGTCAAATTATAGTTATTTACTTGCATTCCTGAACAGAAAAAATAGTTTTAGCTGTTGAATGTAATGCTTGATTAATTTCTGACTCCGGCTCCAATTTGGGTATAAAAAGGTGAATTCAGTTTGAAATTCCTCATTACTGTTCAAAATGGTAAAACGTCAAAAGCTCACTGAAAATGAAAGAGTCCGTATTAAAGCACTTTATGATGCTGGATGGTCTCTGAGACAAATAGGGAAAGACATAAAGTGTTCTCACAGTGTGGTCAAGTATGCTTTGGAGTCAATTGCCAAGACTGGTACTTACAAAAGGAGGAAGACCACTGCTGATCTTCAGGTAGAGATAAATGCTTCGAGATCAGAGTCTGAGAAAGTCCACAGAATGACCATAAGCAGGTGACTGACAGAACAAGGCTTAAAAGGGAAGAATAGCTGCTAAGAGGCCATTATTGAGGCCTGCAAACATCCAGAAACGTCTCAGATTTACCAGGGAGCACAAACACTGGACTGCTGATGACTGGAAGAAGGTACACTGGATGGACGAGTCCAAGTTTGAAGTCTTCGGTCAGCATTGTTGTGTTTATGTCTGCAGAAAAGCTGGAGAACGTTTTGATGCCAGATGCATTGCACCCACAGTGAAACATGGTGGAGATTCCATTATGGTATGGGGTTCCATTTGTGGAAACGGCGTGGGCAAATGAGTGAAAATCGATTGTATCATGAACAAGACGGTCGACCACAACATCTTAGTGCATCATGGAATCCTTTCTGGATTGAATCTGATTGGGCATGGGTTCATATACCAACAAGACAGGGGCTGTGTCCCAATTCAGGGGCTGCATCCTTCGGAGGACCCTTCCTACGCAGCCCACGGAAGACGCGGCCCACGGAGGACGCGGAGGCTCCTCCGTGGGCCGCGCCGTGGGGAGGTAACATTAACCAGCTATTTTAACCCACATTAATGTTCATACATTACCCGTTAATAAACGATACCGTTTAGTGACAAACGCTTGCCATATAAACTATGGACTGACATATATTTAACCATGAGTCTTGATACTTCTGTATGCTGTAATTTTAATGCTATGTTTTCAAGATCTGAAAAGTGCTTGAATTGAATAGTTAAATGTGTACAAACCCTGTAAATAACCCTGACTTAATTCAATAGCCTATTAAAATGTTGTGTTATTAAACATCAGAACCATATTGAGGAGCCAAAGTGTAATAGATGGAGAAATGAAGCATTATTGGTCTAAGCTTTAACATTCACTAGAGTTGTCGTATCAACTAAATTCAGTTGCTCTTGTTTAATCCTCCTTTTCTCACCCTCCCTTCTCCATCCAGGCAAGCGCGATGCACTGCTGCATAAACGTCAGTGTTCCTGTTCTGCCATTATTTTTCAACGATCATGACACCAGACGAGATTTTAGGCTGAGCAGAGAGTCCCTGGCGGTGCTGCTGGAGCTTCTCCACCAGGAAAGGCGACACGGATGGGGTGCCAGAATAGAGACCTTGATTGGTCTCTTCTGGCTGGCGAGTGGGACATCCTCCAGTTGTGGTGGCAAGGGTGTTTGGGATGCCTCACTCCACTGTTCACCGCATCGTCCATCGAGTCACTGAGGAGGTGGTGGCCATTCGCCACAGGGTCATCTACCTCCCCAAGACCACAGAAGACCTGGCGGCAGTAACTCAGGGGTTTGCAGGGCTGGCAAGACACATAGCTTTTCGGAAAAACTGCTGGAGCAATCGACGGCTGCCATGTGAGGATCAAGCCTCCAAGTGGTCCTGATGGTCACTGTTATTGGAGCAGGAAACCGTTTGCTTCAATAATCTTGCAGCACCACCAGGGACTCCTGCTCAGCCTCAACTGTATATATGTTCTCTGTAAATCTGCAAATCTCTGTAAATAGTCATTTCTGCTGATCTTTTGTAAATAGTTGTACATTTTAAGAATGGCCACTTGTAAATAGAAATATTCATATTGTATCTTTGTAAATATCTGTAAATATCACAGAAAAAATAAACTAATTGTGTTGTCACTGAAGAGTAGTTCAAAAGTCTACTTATATTTTAAATAAGAAATGGAATAGATAATGTAACGAGGTTATAAGAATTTAATTTAGAACACAATATTTTTAATTAACAATTTAAATCTAACACAATGTAATCAAACAGAAAAAAAAACATAAAAAAAACATCAGCAGCTGTCAATCATTTTTTGTCAATCCCATTTTCTGCAGGACTGTTCTAAACATGAGTGAAGCATGACAAAAGGTAAACACACAAGATCACATTATCACAGATATGTACAGATTCACAAACAGTGACATCAGGACAGACATAAAATTCCCACCCCCACCCAAAAACAACATTCATTTGATGTGATCCAAAGATTATATTTGTTCCTTTATGTAACTTTCACATACAAATGCAGTATGTATAGAGAACAAATGGGCTATTCATTTATGCCTCAACAGTTACCTCCATCCGAGTGTGGCCGTGTTTTTGGCCCCCGTAAACAGGTGACCATGGAATTTAATAAACTCCTCCGTCTGCTCCTTACTCACAAAATGACATGCAAACCATTTTTTCTGTTATGTCAACAGACAAAATTATTGTTCGATATAATAACGACAATAACAATAATAATGCTGCTGCTGGTGCTGTTGGTCGCTATTGTTAAAAAAAAAAAAAAAAAAAATCGGTGCGCAAAGCATTTTGGGATATGTGAGGCCGCGAAGGATAGTAGCGAGGCATCCTCTGAAAACAGGGAAAAGGAGGACACATTTGTCGGCTGCATTTGGAGGACCCTTCGAATTTGGACGAATTGGGACAGCCTTCGCTCAGCGCTATGACGTAATCGGCCTTCAAATGCTTCCTCCGAAGGATGCAGCCCCTGAATTGGGACACAGCCAATGATCCCAAGCATACTTAAAAGATGTGCAGAGACTATTTGACCAAGAAAAAGGAATCTGGAGTACTGGAACTGATGGACTGGCCAAGTCAATGTCCAGATTTGAATCCTATTGACCAAATTTGGGATTTAGTAGATTCAAAGATTGACTGCACAAAAATTTCATCTAAAGCAAGTCTGTGGGAACAGCTAGAAACTATCTGGAACTCAATAACAAAACAGACTGTTGAAAAGTACATAAAAACAATGCCAGCAAGAATGCAAGCTGTTATCAAGGCCAAAGGAGGCCATCCAAAATATTATGTTTTTTTGGATATTATGTGTGGAAAAAGGACTATTTCATCATTTCAGTTTGTTATTTGCCAAATAAATAACAATAACATTTTTAGTTTTAAACAAGTTTTTGAAAGATTTCTAAAATATTTATGTATTCTCGTTTTTATGATAGGTGGTCTAATAAATATATTAAGCACTGGATATAGACACGCACACAGACAGACAGACAGACAGACAGACAGACAGACAGACAGACAGACAGACAGACCCACAGGGGCATGCAATGGTGATTTCCTCATCTCAAACACTTTTTGAAACAAAAGCCAACAACAGTGGTGCATATACCGCAACAAAAAAATGTCAATGTCTCAATAACTTGTCATGTGCCCCTGAGTATCAATTACAGCTTGACAACATCTCATGTTGTTTATAAGTCAACTTATTGTCTGCTGAGGCATGGCAGCCCACTCTTCTTAAAGGGTGGTAGATAGTTGTACCCTGTGTTTCAAACTGCATGTAAATTGATCATCATTAGCACTTGTTTGGTATAATTAGTTAATCATACACCTGACTATTATCCTACAAAATTCCTGACTTTGTGCAAGTGTACCTCTAAGAATTGATAATGGTTTAAAGGCAAAGGGTAGTAACACCAAATACTGATATGATTCATATTTTTCTTTTGTTCGCTCACTTTGGATTTTGGAAATTGATTTAAAAAAAAAAACAATTATTATTTCTATTTTTGAAAGCATTCTTAGTTTACAGCATTTTTTCACACCTGCTTGAACCTTTTGCACAGTACTGTATATACACACACACACAGAGAGAGAGAGAGAGAGAGAGAGAGAGAGAGAGAGAGAGAGAGAGAGAGAGAGAGAGAGAGAGAGAGAGAGAGAGAGACCTTATTTTCTATTTTGTGACTAAAAGGTGATCGGACTTTTACTATTAGAGCCCCCACACTATGGAACTCACACTGAACTGAAAAAAGTGCTATAGAAATATTATCATTATTTTTACCACTACTACTATTTACTGCATTCCAACACTATCTCGGTACATCACAAGTGATGGAACGCATTAAAAAGAAATTCACAAATTGACTTTTGACAAAGGGCTGCACGGTGGGTGCAGGTAGTGCGCGTGCCTCACAGCAAGAAGGTTGCCGGTTCGATCCCCGGGTCAGACGGGGCCTTTCTGTGTGAAGTTTGCATGTTCTTCCCGTGCATGCGTGGGTTCTCTCCGGGTACTCCGGCTTCCTCCCACAGACCAAAAACATGCTCATTAGGTTAATTGATGACTCTAAATTGTCCATAGGTGTGAGTGTGAGTGTGAATGTTTGTTTGTCCTTTCATGTGGCCCTGCAATCGGCTGGCGACCGGTTCAGGGTGTACCCCGCCTCTCGCCCATTGTAGCTGGGATAGGCTCCAGCCCCCCGCAACCCCGAAAGGGATAGGTGGTATAGATAATGGATGGATGGACTTTTGACAAAGCACACGTTAACCAAAAACCATTCCAGGCGGCTGCTTTATGAAGCTGGTTAAGACAATGCCAAATGTGTGCAAAGCTGTCATCATGGCAAACAGTGACTACTTTGAAGAATCTAAAATATAAAACACGTTTTTCATTGTTTACTCCATACTTCCATGTGTTATATCACAGTTTGATGTCTTCAGGAATACAGCAAATGATAATAAAGAGAAAACACTGAATGAGGAGGCGTGTCCAAACTTTTCAATTTTCAATTCAATTCAATTTTATTTGTATAGCGCCAAATCACAACAGACAACTTTTGCCTGGCACTATACCTTCATTCAGTTTTGTGTAGTCCCTTGTAAACTGCAGAAAGGTTAACACAGATTAAAAACTGTGGGCCACCAGCTGCAACAGTTATATCCTGCTTCCCAACTTGCCTGCAAAAGTTGTACCTGAAGCCTGACATTTTAAAACTCTCACTACAGGCAGACATGCGGACAGAGCTTTAGCAGATGCTTCCCTCTCAGATTTGACAGCAGCCTTTTAGGCCAGACAGGCTGTTATAATGAAATTAGATGGGCATAAAGTAACTATTTCAAAATGGATAATAGGCTTAAAAATAAGTTTTCAGACAAACATCTCTATAATCGAATACATATCAAACTCTGTTAATATGAAAATAAGAATGATGAAATATGTCATTTCAGGTTGAGCTTTACTTACTTCTTACAGGACGATAAGAAGGTGTCGGCAGCAGGTCTTCACCTTGGAGGAAAGTCCAAACTGGCGCTGGGAAACTTGGGTCGCTGGCGTCTTCTGGAGCCCCATCAAACAGCTGCTCCGTGTCGTCGGGAAGCTCCTCCTGGCCGGCAAAACTACCGTGTGGATACGGATGGCCTTCTGCATTGTTGAGCTGGGCTAGCATTAATCCCATCCAAACCCAAGCCATCAGTGCGGATGCCATGTTAGCGCTCCGGTCCGCTCGGTTTCATTCTACCGCCAGACCAGACCAGACCAGACCAGACCAAGGATGCCGACTGCGAAAGTGGAACCTTTGCCCAGCCGCGCCATTAAATCTGCTTAATTAGATCCACACGTTGCACAGGTGTGCCTGGAAGTCAAGTTGGGTTGTGGGAAATGTAGTGTGGCAGATTAATAGCTAACACATTTGCTACACCAGGCTGAGTATTAGGATCAATTAATTGTGGATTTGGCTTCATTTTTCTTGCGGAGATATACAGACAGCTTTGTCGTTTAAAGAAAACTGAATGAACAGAGCCTCACACACGATGCCCTGACCTTAATTTTTCATTACATAAAATATGGATTAACATTAGGATTTGATTAGGCTTTCACATTTTTTCTGATTATCTTGTAAATTGTACACACAGTTCAACAAACCTTAACCCAATATTTCTTCTTGTCATCAAAATATCAAGTAACAGGGTTGAAGGATCAATCCATATTTCACTATGGTATGGAGGACTAATGGTCCGCAATGGGTGACAAAAATTTTCACAGACAAATAAAATAGCTTTTTCGATTACTCTGCCTCATCTGATATAACTCATGTAAATGAATTTCCCTGACCTTAAGACTATAAAACTGAGTAGTGTTTAAACAATTTTGAAGCAGGAAGAGAATGAATATGGAGAATGAAAAATGACTTGAAAATCAGGAAATGAAATGCATAAATAAATGTACACATATGGCAAAAATGGCAATGAAACCACAGAAATAAATGACTTTATTTCTACATTGTCAGACACATACATTTGATTTTTTTTGTTTTGTTTCTGTATGTTAATGAGGTGGGAGTTCTGAGCCTCACTAATGCATGATTGGTTAAGTAGTCAAGCCAGAGACGCTGAGTATGCTGACCCACTGTGAGTCCACATTAGCAAACTGATGAACATCTTCAATCAAGAGGACGCTGGCAGATCTGATGCATGATGTTGCTGACCAACTGGAAACTAGGTTTTTATTTGCAATGGCTTGATAAAAATTGTCATTAATATACCAGTGTTATACAAACTGAAGCCATCTTAGCAGTCTTGTTACAACCTAACAGCAATACTTGTGCGCACAGAACAGCACCTCCAGCAAGGCAGAAGTAGTACTTCCAAATTAATCACTCGTGGAACCAATCCTGATTTAAACTGGGGTTATGATTCTTTACCTCAGTACACAGAAAAAGAACTGTGGGTGAAGAAAAAAATAAATAATGATTTCAACATGTCCTGTGTAAAAACCTTTATTTTTCATCTTAGCATATATTTATTTATTTAATCTCAGTATTTATTCTTACCCATTTCAACATTTGTTGCAATTTTTCCATCCTCCACAGCTTTCAGACAGACCATTATTAATTATATTTGTAATAATTTGTATTTCAGCATCTTATTAATTAAATCACTGTTCATCATTCCATTCTTCAGTTGTATACTATCAATCCCCTCTATGTTGTCACAGAGGCGCTGCTGGAGGTCATTGAGCCAGCACTGATTGTGGTGAAGGAGGCAGCATTGGTGGTAGTCAAGCCAGAGCTTGTTGTGGTGGGGGAGGTGGCACTGGTTGTCATTGAGCCGGCATTCATTGTGGTGGAAGAGGCAGCATTGGTGGTAGTCAAGCCAGCACTTGTTGTGGAGACAGCACTGGTGGTCGTCAAGCCAGCGCTTGTCATGGGGGAAGCGCTGGTGGTTGTCGAGCCTACGTTTGTCATGGTGGAGGCAGTGTTGGTGGTCGTCGAGCCAGCACCTGTCGTGGTGGAGGGGGCAGCGCTGGTAGTCGTTGAGCCAGAACCCGTCGTGGTGGAGTGAGCAGCACTGGTGGTCGTCGAGCCGGCACTCATTGTGGTGGAGGAGGCGGAAGCACTGGTGGTCGTCAAGCCAACACTTGTGGAGACAGCACTGGTGGTCATCAAGCCAGCACTTGTCGTGATGGAGGGGAAAGTGCTGGTGGTTGTCGAGCCTACGTTTGTTGTGATGGAGGCAGTGCTGGTGGTCGTTGAGCCGGCACCTGTCGTGGTGGAGGGGGCAGCGCTGGTAGTCGTTGAGCTGGCACCTGTCGTGGTGGAGGGGGTAGCGCTTGTGGTCATTGAGCCAGAACCCGTCGTGGTGGAGTGAGCAGCTCTGGTGGTCGTCGAGCCGGCACTCATTGTGGTGGAGGAGGCGGAAGCGCTGGTGGTAGTCAAGCCAGCACTTGTGGAGACAGCACTGGTGGTCGTCAAGCCAGCACTTGTCGTGATGGAGGGGGAAGCACTGGTGGTTGTTGAGCCTACGTTTGTTGTGGTGGAGGCAGTGCTGGTGGTCGTCGAGCCGGCACCTGTCGTGGTGGAGGGGGCAGCGCTGGTCATCGTTGAGCTGGCACCTGTCGTAGTGGAGGGGGTAGCGCTTGTGGTCGTCGAACCAGCACCCGTCGTGGTGGAGTGAGCAGCACTGGTGGTCGTCGAGCCGGCACTCATTGTGGTGGAGGAGGCGGAAGCACTGGTGGTAGTCAAGCCAACACTTGTGGAGACAGCACTGGTGGTCGTCAAGCCAGCACTTGTCGTGATGGAGGGGAAAGTGCTGGTGGTTGTCGAGCCTACGTTTGTTGTGATGGAGGCAGTGCTGGTGGTCGTTGAGCCGGCACCTGTCGTGGTGGAGGGGGCAGCGCTGGTAGTCGTTGAGCTGGCACCTGTCGTGGTGGAGGGGGTAGCGCTTGTGGTCGTTGAGCCAGAACCCGTCGTGGTGGAGTGAGCAGCTCTGGTGGTCGTCGAGCTGGCACTCATTGTGGTGGAGGAGGCGGAAGCACTGGTGGTCGTCAAGCCAGCACTTGTCGTGATGGAGGGGGAAGCGCTGGTGGTTGTTGAGCCTACGTTTGTTGTGGTGGAGGCAGTGCTGGTGGTCGTCGAGCCGGCACCTGTCGTGGTGGAGGGGGCAGTGCTGGTCATCATTGAGCTGGCACCTGTCGTGGTGGAGGGGGTAGCGCTAGTGGTCGTCGAACCAGCACCCGTCGTGGTGGAGTGAGCAGCACTGGTGGTCGTCGAGCCGGCACTCATTGTGGTGGAGGAGGCGGAAGCACTGGTGGTAGTCAAGCCAACACTTGTGGAGACAGCACTGGTGGTCGTCAAGCCAGCACTTGTCGTGATGGAGGGGGAAGCGCTGGTGGTTGTTGAGCCTACGTTTGTTGTGGTGGAGGCAGTGCTGGTGGTCGTCGAGCCGGCACCTGTCGTGGTGGAGGGGGCAGCGCTGGTCATCGTTGAGCTGGCACCTGTCATGGTGGAGGGGGCAGCGCTTGTGGTCGTCGAGCCAGAACCTGTCATGGTGGAGTGAGCAGCACTGGTGGTCGTCGAGCCAGCATTCATTGTGGTGGAGGAGGCGGAAGCACTGGTGGTCGTCAAGCCAGCACTTGTCGTGATGGAGGGGAAAACGCTGGTGGTTGTTGAGCCTACTTTTGTTGTGGTGGAGGCAGTGCTGGTGGTCGTCGAGCCAGCACCTGTCGTGGTGGAGGGGGCAGCACTAGTAGTTGTTGAGCTTGCACCTGTCGTGGTGGAGGAGGCGGAAGCGCTGGTGGTAGTCAAGCCAACACTTGTGGAGACAGAACTGGTGGTCGTCAAGCCAGCACTTGTCGTGGAGGAGGGGAAAGCGCTAGTGGTTGTCAAGCCTACGTTTGTTGTGGTGGAGGCAGTGCTTGTGGTCGTCGAGCCGGAACTTGTCATGATGGAGGGGGCAGTGCTGGAGGTCATCAAACCAGCACTTGTCGCGGGGGATTGGGCAGCGCTGGTGGTCATCGAGCCAGCGTTTGTTGTGGAGGAGGCGCCGTTGCTGATAGTTGTCGAGCCAGAGTTTGTGGTGGTGGGGGAGGCAGCACTGGTGATCGTCACACCAGCACTTGTTGTGGAGAACGCACCGCTGCTGATAGTTGTTGAGCCATCTTTTGTTGTGGTGGAGGAGGCACTGCTTCTAATAGTCGTTGAGCCAGCATTTGACATGGTGGAGGCAGTGCTGATGGTTGTCAAGCCAGTGTTTGTTGTGGAGGAGGAGGAGACATCCCTGGTTGTGGTGGGAGCTTGCCTGGTCATGGAAGGAGCACTTGACGATGCCATTGTGGAAGCAATATTCGTCATGGTGTTGGCGGCAGTGGTAACAGACCCTGTTGTAATGGAGGCTCGGTTTGTTGTCATGGATGTGGTGCTCGAGATGGCGGAGGTGGGGGCACTTCTGGTGGAGATTGGGGATGTTGTGGTGGGTGCTGCAGAAGACATGTTTATGGCCATCGTTGTGGTAGTTGTTGTGGCAGAAGATGCACTGTTGGCCGTTGTTGTGGAAGGCATTGTAGTGGCAGTGGTGATCGTTGTAGTGGCACTTGTGGTGGTGGCCGTTGTGGCAGAAGATGCTGTGGTGGCTATTGCTGTGGAAGGCGTTGTAGTGGCACTAGCCGAGGTGGCCGTTGTGGCAGGAGATGCTGTGGTGGCCCTAGTTGTGGAAGGTGTCGTAGTAGCAGCTGCTGCGGTGGTGGCCGTTGTTGTGGAAGGCGTCGTAGTGGCCGTTGTGGTGGTGGCTTTTGTGGCAGAAGATGCGGTGGTTGCCACTGCAGTAGAAGATGCAGTGGTGGCTATTGTGGCAGAAGATGCTGTGGTAGTCATTGTGGCCATTATTGTGGAAGGCACTGTAGTGGTTGTTGTGGTGGTGGCCGTTATTAAGGATGACATTTGTGTGGTGGGCATTGTTGTTGTAATGATGGTGGTGGTCGTCGTTGTGGTAGCAGGCACGATGGTGGTGGAGATTGTCGTTGTGGTGGCAGGCACAAGAGTGGTGGCGGTAGTTGTGGCAGGCGCGATGGTGGTGGCTGTCACCATGGTGGAAGGTGCAGGAGTGGTGCTCGTGACAGTCATGGCAATTGCGGTAGGCCCAGCAGTGGTGGTGGTGATGGTCGTGGCAGGTGTGGCAATAATTGTTGTGGCAGGCACAGCACTGGTGTTGGTTGCTGTAGCAGAAACAGCAGTGGAGTCAACTGTTGCTGTGGAAGCAGTGGACCCTGGAATCTCTGTCTCAACTCCAGTAAAGGGCCTGTCTGGAATTTTTCCAAATCCCCACAATTCATAAATATCTGTATCATGAACACTTTCCTCTGTTGTGCCGATATCAGTTGTTAAGCTGCCCGTTGTTGTCGCCTGTGTTGTCTGTGGGTCAAATGGTCCGACAGGAACGTTCTCAAAATCCCACAACTCATAATTTCCTGCATCATAAACTGTTTCCTCTGTGGTGGCTGTGTCTGTGTCAGTTGCTGAGCTGCCTGTCGTCTGTGTTGTTGTCTGTGTTGTTAGCGGATCAAATGTTTCAGATGGTTCTTCATCAAAGCCCCACAGGTCGAAAAAATCCGGCTCCTCCAGAGATCTCCTAACATGATGCCTTCCAACTTTTTTAGGAAGCACATGGGAACAATCTGCTAGCATCGTGCACAGTTTCCCACTAGACTCAACATAAACCAGTTCAAAGGCAGAATCCTGTAAATATTCTTTGTGTTAGTTTTCACACCAAATTATTTAACAATGAGTTTTAACTTGTTTTGCACCTGACTTACCCTGTCTGGTAACTTTGATATATCCACAAATAATGTAGTGAGGGTCCTTCGTTGTCTCACCAAGTATCCTTCATCAGTGAAAATATCTGCCAAAAAAGGAAATCTCTCAGGCACAACCTCATAATTGTGGTTCAGGTAATCAAAAGCTTCCTCTGATCAGTTAAAAAAAATAATTTGTATGGCATTAATTTTAAATAATTTTTCATAGTAATTCATGACTGAATAATCCTCCTTGTACCTTGTCTACTGAATTCAACATCACATTTAGGTTTTGATCAGGATATGTCTGACCTATGTTTTACTACAGCTTTCACTCCTACTACAGGGTTCTCCAACCCAACTGCACCTAAGGCTCCCCGGCTTCCAAAATATCATGCAACATAACGTCACAACGCTGAACCAATTTGCATGTGAAAACGCATGCGCACATGCACGCACACATGAAAATCAGGGTCATCGGGGTCTCTTCTGTGTAAATCCAACTGAAATCAAGACACTTCCTTGTTCCTTCCTTGTTTTAACAGAAAGAAAAACTATTCCTGCATGAAGACAGTGGTGTTGATACTGTAATCAAACAGCATCTCCACATTGCCTACATTATTTAACCCTTTACTGGATGTATTTGAGACCCTTTGACATGACTTAGTAAATGTTATCGAGTGAAAAATGATTAGGGGTTGATTAATCCATCTTTAACGTTATTGATACAAGTAAAAGCGGCTTGTGCGCGGTTCAAACTACCTGGTCCTTACCAAGATCTTTAACTTTCCTCAGTTTTGTTTCACCAGGCAGCTTCACAGTAACATGTGTTGTTCCACAAGTCACCACTGGTGACACTGCTCGTGGTGACATCGGATTCTCGCAGACAGCCACACTTGTCATGTTCTCCTTCAGCAGACGGTCAAAGTAATGCAGTTTAAACGGCCGGAAACCAATTCCATCTCCAGTCTGGGGATAGACAATATTGTCATTAATTGTATCAAGCATCTACAGAGGAAATCTATTCTTAACTGCATTTACTATCAGAGCCAAGATTGTTTTTTGTGGTCAGCTTATTGACTCGTGAAAAAAAATAAAAATAAAAAAATAATCCACAAATGACACAGCCTTTAATGTTGACTTGAATGGTCAACAGTGCCTCAAGTCCCAAATGAGGTGACTTTTCTTTTATCATAAGTCCCTTTCAGACATACACATCGTAACATGAAAGTGCTGGTAATTGCATATTAGCTTCATGTCTGAATAAGTGCCAGAGTCCCTTACACAAAAGACAAGAGGGAAATCAGGCTACACCAGACCTACTGACATTTCTGTAAAACTGCCACCAACACTGAATGTTGTTGGATTACTGTAAAGGCCACAGCAGCACAAATAAAGGACATTCAATGCATGTCTTTTGCACAAAGAAAATACACTTTGTTTAATAAACCTTGAAACATCTGCAAGCACATGAAATTCTTCTGCACCCTGCCTGTGGATCTCAGCCAAAGCACATCGGGCCTTACCACAAGCATCAATCAGCAGGTTATTTTTAGACAAATGGTGCTCTAGTGAACACTTGCAGCAGCACCATGATTTGTGTGGGGCCGAGTAAAAATGAACTACAGTATGTGTTCATGAAAATGAAGGAAAGAATGTTTTTGGACTTCACTGGAGCTCTTTGGCACAGAGGAATAAGACTGGCGAGAATAAAATAACCAGAAGTTGCATGCAATTCACACATGGTATCATGCTATTAGAAATAACGTAATTAGGTAGAGCCTGAGAATATGTACTCATTCGTTTGGACAAAGAAAGGAACATTTTACCTGTGTTGCTGTGTGGCAGCCAGTATGAAGCTTCGCCAGCAACCACCACCTATAAATATGAATGGAACTGTCACACCTGTCAGGCAGTGACAACACCCGCGTCCCATCTGTGGAAAAACATTTGGAGAAATGTTACGTTTCTGACAGCAGCTAGTATTGCACTTTCTAAAGGCAAAACCATGCTGCAAATCAAACACACCTTCCAGGCGCAGATTTGAGTATCGGATGAGTGAGAAGCGCAGGGAAAGTGTTCCATTACTGCAGCGATACTGTGGCTGGTTGAACTCTGATGTTCCTGAAAATAGACGAGACAAAACACTGCACAGTGATGCCAAAGGCAGCCTAGCAAACCTGTGAGTAGCTGTACAGGAAATGAGAATGCTTCACACTTCTAGAGAGTCATAGCAAGAGCTTGGGAAGGTGGCTTGAAATATTTCCAGATATTGAAAATAATTGATATTTGTGGTAATTATTATTTGTATCATCCACATTGTTTTTTTGTTTTTTGTTTTGTTTGTTTGTTTTGTTTTGTTTTTTGCAGATTCTGCTGTGTGTTGCTATGGCTGATGTATTTTCCTGGCATGTTTATTTATTTATTTTTTTCTTTTTAATTATATTGTTTTTGTTAGATTTGTGCAGAAGCTACAATTCTTGTCTCAGATGATGCACATGCCATCATCTAACTAATAACTGGTTATTCCTTTAAGATTTTTTAGTTGAGTTATCCTTGATCAGGACATGTCCTTTCACTCCCATGTATAACAAATTTTAAGGACTGCCTTTTTTCACCGACGTAACATTGCAAAAATTTTGTCTCAAAACAATGCAGAAAAACTAGTCCATGCATTCATAACTTCCAGGGTGGATTATTGCAATTCCTTACTATCAGGCTGCCCATATTCGTTGCTGAATATTCTCCAGTTGATCCAGAACGCTGCAGCACGTGTTCTGACAAAAACGAGGAAGAGAGATCATATTTCTCCGATGTTAGCTGCTCTGCACTGGCTCCCGGTAAAATTTAGAATAGAATTTAAAATTCTCCTCCTTACTTACAAAGCCATAAATGGCCAGGCACCTTCTTATCTTAAAGAGCTCATAGTACCTTATTGCCCCACTCGAACACTGCGTTCCCAGAATGCAGGTCTACTTATGGTTCCTAAAGTCTCCAAAAGCAGAACAGGAGTCAGAGCATTTAGCTATCAAGCTCCTCTCCTGTGGAACCATCTTCCAGTCTTTGTCCGGGAGGCAGACACTGTCTCTACATTTAAGAGTAGGCTTAAAACTTTCCTTTTTGATAAAGCTTATAGTTAGGGTTGGCTCAGGCTTGTCCTGGACCAGGCCCTGGTCATGCTGCTATAGGATTAGACTGTCGGGGGGCCTCCAAAGATACACCGAGCTCCTCTGTCCCTCTGTCCCTCTCCATCCGCACGCTCTCATGTCCTACCACGGCGTGTTACTAACTTAGCTCCTTCCCCGGAGTCTCTGTGCTTTGTCGTCTCGTAGGTTCCCGTGGACAGTGGCTAAATCTGGATTGTGTATTACAGCTGTGTCTCCTGCCTTGGCCCTGCCTGACATCCACTGCAACTGTGCCAGCTCTATATGGAAAGTGTCCTGAGACAACTTTTCTTCTGATTTGGTGTTATACAAATAAAACTGAATTGAACTGAATTGTTTGTAAATCTTTTTGTAACATTGGTTTTGACAAGTACAATACAGAAAAACTTTAGAAATCGATATACCTACATATATACTTTGGATATTTTATCTGGATGTGGAAAAAAATGTTAATACAGACTGCATTTTAATCATTAACAGTTAATGTCAGGTGTGAATGGGGTCTCACTGTGGTCATCTTTGAGACTGAAATGATTATGTCCATTATTGATTATTGTTACAATTACTTTCTTGATCGATCAATTAACTGTTTTGTCTACAGCACAGAAAAGAGTTTGCATTAAAAAAACTTTGTATTAAAAATGTAAGATGAGGAAAAACAGCTAAGTCTCACATTTCAGAAGCCGGAACTATAAAATATTTGACACTTCATTGAAAATTGACTCAAGCAGTTTCTCAATTATCGAAATAAATGCCCATCAATCAGTCACCTTACTAATCATTACAACTCTAGTCGATGTATGTATGTATGTATGTATACACACACACGCACGCACGCACGCACGCGCGCACACACACACACACACACACACACACACACAGAAACCTTATTTTCTATTTTGTGACTAAAAGGTGATCGGACTTTTACTATTAGAGCCCCCACACTATGGAACTCACACTGAACTGAAAAAAGTGCTATAGAAATATTATCATTATTTTTACCACTACTACTATTTACTGCATTCCAACACTATCTCGGTACATCACAAGTGATGGAACGCATTAAAAAGAAATTCACAAATTGACTTTTGACAAAGCACACGTTAACCAAAAACCATTCCAGGCGGCTGCTTTATGAAGCTGGTGAAGATAATGCATCATCAATCATGGCAAACAGTGACTACTTTGAAGAATCTAAAATATAAAACACGTTTTTCATTGTTTACTCCATACTTCCATGTGTTATTTCGTAGTTTGATGTCTTCAGGAATACAGCAAATGATAATAAAGAGAAAACACTGAATGAGGAGGCGTGTCCAAACTTTTCAATTTTCAATTCAATTCAATTTTATTTGTATAGCGCCAAATCACAACAGACAACTTTTGCCTGGCACTATACCTTCATTCAGTTTTGTGTAGTCCCTTGTAAACTGCAGAAAGGTTAACACAGATTAAAAACTGTGGGCCACCAGCTGCAACAGTTATATCCTGCTTCCCAACTTGCCTGCAAAAGTTGTACCTGAAGCCTGACATTTTAAAACTCTCACTACAGGCAGACATGCGGACAGAGCTTTAGCAGATGCTTCCCTCTCAGATTTGACAGCAGCCTTTTAGGCCAGACAGGCTGTTATAATGAAATTAGATGGGCATAAAGTAACTATTTCAAAATGGATAATAGGCTTAAAAATAAGTTTTCAGACAAACATCTCTATAATCGAATACATATCAAACTCTGTTAATATGAAAATAAGAATGAGAACAAGAATATGTCATTTCAGGTTGAGCTTTACTTACTTCTTACAGGACGATAAGAAGGTGTCGGCAGCAGGTCTTCACCTTGGAGGAAAGTCCAAACTGGCGCTGGGAAACTTGGGTCGCTGGCGTCTTCTGGAGCCCCATCAAACAGCTGCTCCGTGTCGTCGGGAAGCTCCTCCTGGCCGGCAAAACTACCGTGTGGATACGGATGGCCTTCTGCATTGTTGAGCTGGGCTAGCATTAATCCCATCCAAACCCAAGCCATCAGTGCGGATGCCATGTTAGTGCTCCGGTCCGCTCGGTTTCATTCTACCGCCAGACCAGACCAGACCAGACCAAGGATGCCGACTGCGAAAGTGGAACCTTTGCCCAGCCGCGCCATTAAATCTGCTTAATTAGATCCACACGTTGCACAGGTGTGCCTGGAAGTCAAGTTGGGTTGTGGGAAATGTAGTGTGGCAGATTAATAGCTAACACATTTGCTACACCAGGCTGAGTATTAGGATCAATTAATTGTGGATTTGGCTTCATTTTTCTTGCGGAGATATACAGACAGCTTTGTCGTTTAAAGAAAACTGAATGAACAGAGCCTCACACACGATGCCCTGACCTTAATTTTTCATTACATAAAATATGGATTAACATTAGGATTTGATTAGGCTTTCACATTTTTTCTGATTATCTTGTAAATTGTACACACAGTTCAACAAACCTTAACCCAATATTTCTTCTTGTCATCAAAATATCAAGTAACAGGGTTGAAGGATCAATCCATATTTCACTATGGCATGGAGGACTAATGGTCCGCAATGGTTGACAAATTCTCACACAAGTAATAGCTTTTTCGATTTCTCAGCCTCGTCTGATAAGTAACTCGTAAATGCATTTGCCTGACCTTAAGAAAAAAAACCGAGTAGTATTATAACAATTTTGAAGCAGGGTCCTATGTAGGATTAAAAATGACTTGAAAAATCAGTAAATGAAACACATTATTAAATCTACAAATAAACACAGGAATGCTGAAAATACAAAACACTGAAAATATGGAATTAAAGTTGAATGCAATGAAACCACATAGAAATAAATTACTTTATTTCTACATTGTCAGACACATACATTTGATTTTTTTGTTTTGTTTCTGTATCTGTATGTTAATGAGGTGGGAGTTCTGAGCCTCACTAATGCATGATTGTTTAAGTAGTCAAGCCAGAGACGCTGGGTATGCTGATCCACTGTGAGTCAACATTAGCAAACTGATGAACATTTTCCATCAAGAGGACGCTGGCAGATCTGATGCTTGATGTTACTGAAGAGCTGGAAACTAGGCTTTTATTTGCAATGGTTTGTGAAAAATTACCATTAATACACCAGTGTTATACAAACTTAAGCTATCTTAGCAGGCTTATTACAATCTAACAGCAATGCGTCTGTACACAGGACAGCACCTCCAGCAAGGCAGAAGTAGTACATCCAAATCAATCACTTGTGGAACCAATCCTGCTTTAAATTGGGGTTATGATTCTCTACCTCAGTACACAGAAAAAGAACTTGGTGAAGAAAGAAAAAAAGATTTCAACACGTCTTGTGTAAAAACATTTATTTTTCATCTTGCATATATCTCAGTATTTATTCTTATCCATTTAAACATTTGTTGCATATTTTCCATCCTCCATAGCTTTCATCCCATAGTGAGATAGGGAACAAAAACCATATTAAAATCTAGCCCTAGAAATAAAAATCTAGAAATGTAGCAATAATTTTAGCTCTATTACAAACATTTAATTATACTTTTAATAATTTGTATTTCAGCATCTTATCGTGTAAGTCACTGTTCCTCATTCCATTCGTCAGCTACATGCTGTCAATCCCTTCTATGTTGTCACAGAGGTGCTGCTGGTGGTCGTCAAGCCAGCACTTGTTGTGGTGGAGGCAGTGCTGGTGGTTGTCGAGCCAGCACTCGTCGTGGTGGAGGGGTCAGCGCTGGTGGTTGTTGAGCCGGCATCCGTCGTGGTGGAGGGGTCAGCACTGGTGGTCGTTGAGCCGGCACTCGTTGTGGTGGAGGGGTCAGCGCTGGTGGTCATCGAGCTGGCATCCATTGTGGTGGAGGGGTCAGCACTGGTGGTCGTTGAGCCGGCACTCGTTGTGGTGGAGGGGTCAGCGCTGGTGGTCATCGAGCTGGCATCCGTTGTGGTGGAGGGGTCAGCACTGGTGGTCGTTGAGCCGGCAGTCGTTGTGGTGGAGGGGTCAGCGCTGGTGGTCATCGAGCTGGCATCCGTTGTGGTGGAGGGGTCAGCACTGGTGGTCGTTGAGCCGGCACTCATTGTGGTGGAGGGGTCAGCGCTGGTGGTCGTCGAGCTGGCATCCATCGTGGTGGAGGGGTCAGCGCTGCTGATCGTCGAGCCAGCATCCCTCGTGGTGGAGGGGGCAGCGCTGGTGGTCGTCAAGCTGGCATCCGTCGTGGTGGAGGGGGCAGCGCTGGTGGTCGTCAAGCCGGCATCCGTCGTGGTGGAGGGAGCAGCGCTGGTGGTTGTCGAGCCGGCATCCCTCGTGGTGGAGGGGGCAGCGCTGGTGGTCGTCAAGCCGGCATCCGTCGTGGTGGAGGGAGCAGCGCTGGTGGTTGTCGAGCCGGCATCCGTCGTGGTGGAGGGGGCAGCACTGGTGGTCATCAAGTCAATGCTTGTGGTGGAGGCAGCGCTGGTGGTGGTCGAACTGGCAGTTGTGGTGGTGGGGACACTGCTGGTTGTTATCGAGCCAGCACTTGTGGTGGAGGCAGCACTGGTGGTTGTCGAGTCGGTGCTTGTGGTGGAGGAGGCACTGGTGGTTGTCAAGCTGGCACTCGTCATGGTGGAGGAGGCGGCGATAGTGGTCGTCAAGCCAACACTTGTGGTGGAGGCAGTGCTGGCGGTAGTGAAGTTGGTACTCGTGGTGGTGGTAGGGACATTGCTGGTGGTTGTCGAGCCAGCACTTGTGGTGGAGGTGGTGCTGGTAGTTGTAGAGCTGGCACTCAGCACAGTGGAGAAGGCACTACTGGTGGTCAAGGGGGCTGTTGTGGAGGCCTGGTTTGTAGTCATGAATGTGCCAGGCACCGTGGTGGTTGTTGCAGCAGGTGCTGCGGTGGTAGTCGTCGTGACTGTTGCGGTGGGGGCAACTGTTGCTGTGGAAGCAGTGGACCCTGGAATCTCTGTCTCAACTCCAGTAAAGGGCCTGTCTGGAATTTCTCCAAATCCCCACAATTCATAAATATCTGTATCATGAACACTTTCCTTTGTTGTGCCGATATCAGTTGTTAAGCTGCCCGTTGTTGTCGCCTGTGTTGTCTGTGGGTCAAATGGTCCAACAGGAATGTTCTCAAAATCCCACAACTCATAAAATCCTGCATCATAAATTGTTTCCCCTGTGATGGCTGGGTCTGTGTCAGTTGCTGAGCTGCCCGTCGCCTGTGTTGTTGTCTGTGTTGTGAGCAGATCAAATGTTTCAGGTGGTTCATCATCAAAGCCCCACAAGTCGAAAAAATCTGGTTCCTCCAATGCTCTAACATGACGCCTTCCAACTTCAGGCGGCATGTGGGAACAAGCTGCGAGCATTGTGCACAGTTTCCCACTGGAGTCAATATAAACCAGTTCAAAGGACGAATCCTGTAAACATTCTTTGTTAGTTTTCACACCAAAATTATTTAACAATGAGTTTTAACTTGTATATCATTTACCTTGTCTGGTAACTTTGATATGCCCACAAATAATGTACTGGTGGTCCTTCGTTGTCTCACTGAGTATCCTTCATTAGTGAGAAAATCTGTCAAAAAAAAAAAAAAAAAGTGAAGACCAAAATTAGAGACAATTTTAACAATTCTAATTGGAAAATGATGCTTCCCATCTACTGGACGTGCAAGGATTCAAGTACTTGATTGTGTAATATTCATTATAACTTCATAAGGAAATAATTTATTTCAACCATTTCTGATGGCCTGTTTAGAAGTTGATAAATCCATCCTCTATGTTATTACTACCTGGTCCTTACCAAGATCTTTAACTTTCCTCAGTTTTGTTTCACCAGGCAGCTTCACAGTAACATGTGTTGTTCCACAAGTCACCACTGGTGACGCTGCTCGTGGTGACATTGGATTCTCGCAGACAGCCACACTTGTCATGTTCTCCTTCAGCAGACGGTCAAAGTAATGCAGTTTAAATGGCCGGAAACCAATTCCATCTCCAGTCTGGGGATAGACAAAACTGTCATTAATTGTATCAGGCATCTACAGAAGAAGTCTACTTTAACGCAAGTCCCTTTCAGACATACACGTCGTAACATGAAAGTGCTGGTAATTTTATATCAGCTTCATGTCTGAATAAGTGCCAGAGTCCCTTACATAAAAGTCATGAGGGAAATCAGATTATGCCAGACCTACTGACATTTCTGTAAAACTGCCACCAACTCTGAATTGAATGTTGTTGGATTACTGTAAAGGCTACAGCAGCAGGTTTAAAAAACCTTGAAACATCACATAAGTCATCTGCAAGCTCAGAGATTCTTGTGTCAAATCAGTCTAATAATTTCACCACTTGCAGTGTGAGGCAAAAAGGGGGAAAAAAACCCTTTGTAGAACTACAATATATCAGCACACCCTGGTGGCCCTCAGTGGCCACTGAGTTTAGAGTGTCACAGAGTGTTATCAGCAAGTTGCAACAGAGATACAGAGTGACTGGAAAAGTCAAAGGAAAGCATAGAATTACACGTCCTTTGGTCACATCCCACACTGATGACCACTTCATTGTGAACATAGCCCTGTGGAAACGGATGATGAATGCCACTCAACTCTAGGCACATTGAAGGGAGGTGAGAGGCACTCAAGTGTCACGTCAGACCATTTGAAACAGTTAGCATCAGCGTGGTCTGCATGCTAGATGACCTGCAAGGGTACCTGACCACACCACCTGGCATAGGCGTCACTGTCTTGCATGGGCCAGGGAGCATTTATGCTGGACGAGGGACCAGTGGGCCTCAGTGCTGTTCTCTGATCAAAGTTGATTGACATTGAGCAGAAATGATGGCCGCCAACGATGTTGGAGACATCAAGGAGAGAGCTATGCATCAGCCACTGTTGTCACCAGATGAGCCTTTGGTGGTGGTGTTACAGTGTGGGCAGTTGTGTCTAGTCAATACAGAAATGCCCTACACTTTGTGAATGGTACAGTGACAAGGCCATACTACCTGAGTAACATCATTAATCCAGTCATTGCGCCCCCTGCATAAACAACACAGGCCTAATTTCATCTTCACTGACGACAATGCTCCAGCTCATCAAAGATGCATCATTAGGGACCGGCTGCTGGAGACTGGGGTACCTCTAATGGAGTGGCCTGCACTTTTTCCAGACCCGAATCCCATAGAAAAAATATGGGATCAGCTGAGTTGCTGTGTAGAGGCTCGTAACTCTGTACCCCAGAACCTCAATGACCTGAGGGCCGCCCTTCAAGAAGAGTGGGATGCCACACCTCAGCAGACAATAAGTCGACTTGTGAACAGAATGAGACATGACAAGGGCACATGACAAGTTATTGACACATTGATATTTTTTGTTGTGGTATACCCACCACTGTTGTTGGCTTTAGGAGGAAATGACCATTGCATGCCTCTACCTAAATGCCTATACTTTCAAGATATAATATCAGTGTAGCGTGAATATTTTCCATAGATTTTACCCGAAAACCAAATACCCCAAATATTACAATTTTTAAAAACAGCCGAGATTGTTTCCTAAAAACCACTGGGCACTTAAGTTTGAGCAAATGCTATAACATATATTTTGGATTGTTAGAAATATGTTTTGGTTTGGTTGGGCATGATTTTCAGCAGAAGATTTATGGACAAATGGTGCTCTAGTGAACATTTGCAGCAGCACCATGATTTGTGTGGGACCGAGTAAAAATAAAATGAACTACAGTATGTGTTCATGAAAATGAAGGAAAGAATGTTTTTGGACTTCACTGGAGCTCTTTGGCACAGAGGAATAAGACCAACGAGAATGAAATAACCAGAAGTTGCACGCAATTCACACATGGTATTAAAAATAACATAGTTAGGTAGAGCCTGAGATTATGTACTCATTTGTTTGGACAAAGAAATGAACATTTTACCTGTGTTGCTGTGTGGCAGCCAGTATGAAGCTTCGCCAGCAACCACCACCTATAAATATGAATGGAACTGTCACACCTGTCAGGCAGTGACAACACCTGCGTCCCATCTGTGGAAAAACATTTGGAGAGAGACATTACAGTTCTGACAGCAGTTAGTATTGCACTTTCTAAAGGCAAAACCATGCTGCGAATCAAACACACCTTCCAGGCGCAGATTTGAGTATCGGATGAGTGAGAAGCGCAGGGAAAGTGTTCCATTACTGCAGCGATACTGTGGCTGGTTGAAATCTGATGTGTGTGGACTTTTTCCACTCCCTGAAATGAGAAAAAAATATGGGCAATGATGCCAGGTTATAGGGAGAGTTTGACATTTTGGGGGGGGGGAAATGCTTATTTGCCTCAGTTTGATGAGAATAATCCCACTTATGTCTGAGTGCTAAATATAAAACTACAGCCTGAGGACTGCCAGCATAGCACAAAGACTGGAAATAACCTGACACTTTCCAAAAGGTAAGAAAATTTGCCTTGTGCCACTTCCAAAGCTCAACAAATAAGCATCTTCATTTTAATCCACATTTAACTCCCAATAAGAAAGCTAACAAGTCACGTCCCCCACCCCCCACCCCCCATTGTTCCCCATTGCATTGTTCTTTGTTCATGAAGCCATGATTTGTGGCTAAAACACCACCTTCTGATGGATGTTCATTATCCCATTGACTGGTTTTGAAAGAGGTCAGTTAAACATTTGGGCATACAAGCAAACATGCAGGATAATTCTGGCCGGAGATTTAATAAAAAATGAGTTAACAGAACATCTATGGAGAAATCTGTTTCTCTAGAAATGGAAACTCTGGTGTGTCAAAACCTCTTGTCTTCTGGGGACTGAAGGGACTAATGGCCAGTTATTAAAAAAGAAATAATAATAAAATGTGGACACGTTTTGGTTAATATGAATTTTTAGAACTATTAATTTCAAGAGCGATTTATAGAACGAATCAGCCGTATAAGAAAAAAAAACACAAACAAGTAAATCTATATCCGGATGTTTTCTAACATTAGTCAAAGAAAAAGAATGTGCACAGCGGGTCTTCACCTTGGAGGAAAGTCCAAACTGGCGCTGGGAAACTTGGGTCGCTGGCGTCTTCTGGAGCCCCATCAAACAGCTGCTCCTTGCTGTCGGGAAGCTCGTTCTGGCCGGCAAAACTACCGTGTGGATACGGATGGCCTTCTGCGTTGTTGAGCTGGGCTAGTGCGAATCCGATCCAAACCCAAGCCATCAGTGCGGATGCCATGTTAGCGCTCCGGTCCGCTCGGTTTCTCTCTGTCCCCACAGAGACCAAGGATGCCGACTGAGAGAGAGGAATCGCTGCACAGCTGCGCCATTAAACCCGATTAATTAAATCCAAACGTTGCACAGGTGCGTTTTCACTTGGCAGTCAAATTCAGGGGTGGGAAGGTGGCCGGTGCGCTGCTGTGGGTTGGACTGCAGTCTGCAGTTCACTGGAATTGTTAACATACACAAGCATTGTCTAAAAAAATAATGTCCGCCCATATGATGATGAGAAATGGGGATAACTGGCCAGTTTTAAAGGAAATGTAAACTGATAGTATATGTATATTCTACAGCTGATCGTTTCATAAGCAATTTGTGGATTGCTGCTGATTCAGTCTTATGGGTCTTTAAAACAAGATGTGAGCAGCGGGCCACATGTCAGCATGCTGAACAGGCGATATGGTCCCAACTCCAAAATGTGGATTTTCTAGAGATTTCAGAAATTATCAAAGCCACATAAAGAAGAAGGAGCCATTTCAAATTTTATGTATACACAAGACACAAATTTGAATAGAATCTAACATCCTCCAGACGATTTGTAGTCCCACAATAATGATGCTGAATTAGGTTTTAAACCAGAAACAAATAGCAATGGGCATAAACAACAACAGATAAATTTACTACCTTAGGTTCCAGTAGGCCTATCTTTTCTTGTTTGAGGTCTGATATCAAACACAAAAAAGCAGTGAGAAAAAAGTTGGACAATGTTTCAGCACATGAATCCAGCAGCATTTTATGTGCTGCCTATCATTCTGTTATTGATGCTGCTGTGAAATTCGGAATTTCCCCTCGAGGGACGAATAAAGGAATATTGAATTGAATTGAATTGAATTGAATCACCTTTCCCTGCCCTGGAAAGATCTGGGAATTAATTAATTAATGTGGTTTTATTCACTATGATTCTGTATGTCTTGATTAGGTGAACGCACCAAAACTGCACACCGGATCTTGTCAGATATTGGAAGGTAAGCAGAATTAGGAGTGGTTAGTATTGAGACTGGCTGGGAATACTAGGTTGCTGTAAACTTTTTCTTCTGTTCTTTGATCACAGGAGGGCGCTGTTCCTTGTATTTTGTTATCTCATTCATTCACATATTCATTCTATCGAGAGAGAGAGAGAGAGAGAGAGAGAGAGAGAGAGAGAGAGAGAGAGAGAGAGAGAGAGAGAGAGAGAGAGAGAGAGAGATCACATACTGATGTATTTCTATACGCTTCGATCTGCAACAACAGAAAACTGCGATACTGGCTTTATACATTTC
The DNA here is from genome assembly GCF_039877785.1 of Chaetodon trifascialis. Taxonomy (NCBI): domain Eukaryota; kingdom Metazoa; phylum Chordata; class Actinopteri; order Chaetodontiformes; family Chaetodontidae; genus Chaetodon; species Chaetodon trifascialis. Next base: position 7,655,002 of record NC_092067.1, on the reverse strand, counting down.
ATTTACAGTATGTAAATATTTGTGCTGTAAATACTTGCTTTTTTTGTATTTGTGTTTATTCATTCTTCTTATCTGTGTCCAGTTTCTAAATGTCACTCCTTGGGATCAATAAAGTTTTAATGTTCTTGTCTTAAAAAGCTACCATTTTACATATGTAGTGTTTTACATGTGATTTATAACACGTCCCCTAAATATATTCTTTTAAAGCTTATTCATACGTAATTTAGGTCATCTTAAAGATATTTATTTTTACCCTGACAATAAAGGTGTTTTGTTTTTTCTCTTGCTCATTTTCGCTCTCCAGAATTCTGTTTTCATCTACTGCGATTCAGTGTGTCAAGAAAACAACAACAACATGAAAAAGTCCTGTGAAGGTGGTCTTTTGGTCTTGCATTTGATTCAAAAGCATCAGTCTAAAGTGTGTGACTCGTACAGTCAAAAGTCATTGTCAGAAGTGGGATTCGAACCCACGCCTCCATTTGGAGACCAGAAGTCCCATTCTTAGGAAGGTTTAACACCTTGAGTCTGGCGCCTTAGACCGCTCGGCCATCCTGACAACTGTTTCACGATGGTGGCTAGGAGGATGTTTGACTGGTCCCAGATAATTTTTTTTGACAGTTTTTGTTGTTTGAAAGGAAAACAAATAGCTTTAATAATGTTGTATGAGCTAATGTAAGGTAAAAGTGTAGTGGCACAGAATGTGAGATCGTCATTAGTTTAGTAAAATGATCATGTGATGTAACACAAACGTCAGACTTGTCACAGTCCTAAAAGACGTCTAAACAACCCAAATCAGGCTGCAGTAATGATAGGGAGGTCACTTCATTGTTGTATTTGATCTTTCAATGGGATTTACTGACAAATACAAAATAGAATATAGACAGACTTTGAAGAGACAAGATGGGAAAGCAAGTCAACATGATCGCTGAATATATAGTTTGAAAAATGTTGCATTATCGCAACTATAAAAAGCTTGTGTGGACGGACGTTAGCGGCTTACGGCCATACCAGCCTGAGAACGCCCGATCTCGTCTGATCTCGGAAGCTAAGCAGGGTCGGGCCTGGTTAGTACTTGGATGGGAGACCGCCTGGGAATACCAGGTGCTGTAAGCCTTTTCCTCTCTCCTCCTTCATCAGCAGGGGTCGCTGCTATTTCTCAAATGGAACCTTAATCCATCAGTCCCGTGTGTGCAACGAAAAGTATATCCATTGATTTACATACCTTCTTTAGAAATCGGATTTGTTGGAGTGAAGAATAAAAGCTGCCTCAACATTTGGGGACAAGTGAAAGGAGAAAGCCCTCACACCCCAGAGTGTACATACAGAGGGCACATGTATAAAAAGCTTGTGTGCAATAGTTCGAACGGCTTACGGCCATACCAGCCTGAGAACGCCCGATCTCGTCCGATCTCGGAAGCTAAGCAGGGTCGGGCCTGGTTAGTACTTGGATGGGAGACCGCCTGGGAATACCAGGTGCTGTAAGCTTTTTCTTCTCTCCTCGTCAGGAGAGGGTCCTATTCCTTCCTTAGTGCAGTTGGTTTCCACAGATAGATAGATAGATAGATAGATAGATAGATAGATAGATAGATAGATAGATAGATAGATAGATAGATAGATAGATAGATAGATAGATAGATATGGTGCCATCAAAGTCACATATGAATCACAAAACAAAACACCAGGAGCACATGGACAAGGTAGATAAGAACTGAAATAAAAAATGTATATAACTATGATAATTTGTTAATTCTTTGTACATAATGTATGTCTAATATGTAGTCTATTGTTATGATGCTCTGTAGTAAGGCACTTCTTTGGAATTGCGCCTTTGAGTTTTGTGGATAATTAGTGAATGATACTATTGGAAAAACTGCTAACATGTAACAGCGTCGGAGCTCTATCACAGCTGAGAAGTGTTGCTGTTTGTTTGTTTGTTTGTTTGTTTGTTTGTTTGTTTGTTTAAATATGTATACATTTTTATTTGTTTGAACATTTATGAAATGTATTTGTTCAACTTTCTTGGAACATTGCAAAGACCTAATTCGGTTTTGATGAGAAACTGTAACATATATAATGGAAGCAAACGTAATTACGCAGTGAGAGGACATATTGCTGACAGGGAAATTGTGCCTTTATTTGTGTTTATTTTATTGTCTGTTATGGGGAATTTGTCGTACCGTACGAGTCCCTGTAGCTACAATCGATTGAAAGCAAGATTCCCAACAACTGCTAAAAGTATTTGTCAGAAGTGGGATTCGAACCCACGCCTCCATTGGGAGACCAGAAGTCCCATTCTTAGGAAGGATTAACCTTGAGTCTGGCGCCTTAGACCACTCGGCCATCCTGACAACTCATAGAATTTTGACTCATCTGACTTCTTATCCATTCAGTGTTTTCCCGGTGATTGTGTTGACTGTCAGATATCGACATTGCGATTTCTCCCTTTAAATTCAAAGGCTCGCTTGCTGAATAAGTATTTATCTATGTTGACGTAATAACATCCATCCATCAGGGGCGCTATAGAGTTATATCAAATTCACTTCCGGTGTTCATACACGTGACTCCCCACCCCTCTTGCTACATAACCACCAGCAGTTCTTATGAAACGTAAACACTAAACTATATGTACTCCACCGCCTTCAGCACGGCACGGTTTGCAGACTAACTGAGGAGGAACAATTGTGTTGGAAATGTCCATTTACAGGAATGCCGTTTGGTTTGTAAAAGGTCTCCAGGAATATACAAAGTAAGTGGAGAGAGCAAATTCTGCCGAGATCTTGTACTTTTACGTCGTGAAAATCTGCTAATTATTTATGGTTTGCGTTGCGTTTGCGTAATCCTCCTATAGGTTAGTATTAACCTTTAAGACTGTCTTTGGATCGTTACTGGTTAACTACTGCTGGTTGCACAACGCTGTAGCTCATTAAAATGTCGACAAGTAGCACAGAAGCCCATTATTCTTTCCCAGAGCTCAAGTGATGCCTTTTTACTGCTAGTTTTATTATCTGACTGACCCCGAAGACTTTCAGTATACAAGGTGTTATTATTGCTGTTGTTGTTGTTGTTGTTGTTACTTAAATATAAAACAAAAAACAAAACAGTAAAATGTCACTTTTGAGAAGCAGGAGGCAGCCACTGTCTGACACTACTGCTCAGTGATCAGTGACTTAATTACTCAATCAGGAAAAAGGGGGAAAAAAATAAATCAATTTGGTTTCTGTCTATAAATAGTTGATTAATTGTCCCAGCACGCTCTATAGCCACATTTTCTTTTAGCCATTTTAATAAACCTAGATCTTCCCTAATGCAGCAGTTTTGAGGAGGAAACAGCTGTGCTGGAAAAAGTAATTTATGATGCTTATAATTATGATTCACAGGCTCTCTCATAGCATGATGCTATTGCTGATGTTGCCTCCAATAACTGGGTATCATTGATGTGAGAGGCACCTATAATGTGCTATAATTTCTGTGCAAAGTGAAATATGTACTTCTGATCAAGTTAATAATTTGATATTTTGAGACAATTCCATCTTAGTCACTAAATTGTTAACAGTTTCCAGGTTCCCATTGTTTGACTTTATTTGCACAATAAGTACATAACAGTGGTGGTAAGGGCTAATGGCTGACAGGCAGTGTTTGTATGTGCACTGTGTTCACTGTGCTGCTCTTTGATTGAACAGGAGCGGCTATGAAGCTGCAGCGAAGCATTTTGCTCCAGCAGACCTGGATGTAAATCTGAGTGGGAGGTCCTTCATCATAACAGGTGCCAACAGCGGGATAGGGAAAGCCACAGCGCAGGAGATAGCCAAAAGAGGTGAGTGTTTGACTGCAGATTTTTGTCTTTTTCCTCACTGCTTATGAGAAACAGTTCGGAGAAGAACCCCCTACCATGCATTTTGACCGTCTTTTGTCATTCGGCTGTAAAAGACTAACTGCAGTTTACTGCTAAATTTGGATTCATTGGTGGACACTTCATCAGTACAGCCTGTTTTTATAGTTCAAATCTTTCAGGTGATGGCAGTTACTGCTGGCTTGTCCACTGATACTGTTTGTTTTTGGGTCTGCAGGAGGAACCGTTCACATGGTCTGTCGAAGCAAGGTGCGAGCAGAAGCAGCCAAAGATGAAATTGTGGAGCAGAGTAAAAATCAGGTTAGAAATCTGCGACATGTCTGTCTGTGATAATAATACTGTGACTGAATACACTGAGCGATTACAGTTGTAAATAGAGCCGACAAACATTGGATGGTGTTCATTAATGTTTCTGTAATTGACCAAGTTTTAATTGATTGCAACAGAAACACCCAGTGAACAAATGTGCTACACTGATGCATGTGAGTTGGGAGAATCCCATTTTATTTTTCAGCTTCAAGGGATACTTGTCCAACATTTGTCTTTGTTATGTTTTTGTTTAAAGAATATAGCCTCTTCTGCAGGGGCACGGTTTATCATTCTGTGGTCAAAGAGATAAATGTAGTCCCTCGGTGGTGGACTGAGTTGCCTAATTCAGTTCAGGTTGAGGTAGGAATCCCTCTTTTGTTTATGTGTTACTTCATGCTCCTGCAACCTTGTGACACTTGTGTCAGGTGGAAGATGGAACTGAGTGTAGCTGCACTAATTTTTAAAAGTGTTTCTTTGACCTTTTTTAATCTTGATTTTACACTCATTTGTACACAGCTTTGGACAAGAGCCTGACAAAGAAATAAATGGAAATTATTTTCATTGTGACAGAATGAAAGATCATTTTATTTCTACACCTGTGGCTTCACCCATTATTCTAATTCTTTGATGTAAAGATTCAGAAATCATCATCAATACAGTGCAATTGCATGAGTCAAAGAAGCACTGAACCCAGAACATCTGTGTTTTATAAAATGCTTTTCAAGTAAAAGCAAGCCCAAACAAAAGCAGGCAGCAGATTTTATTGATTTCTTTATATGTATTACAAGATAAAGAATAAAGTGTTACTTATAGTGGAGTGCAGAGGATGGGCTGCATCCCATGCCAGTTGGAAATGCATCCAGTCGAGGTGCTTTCTGTTGCCTCTCTGTTAATGTTAACAAGAGCTTTGCACTGGAATTTTGCCATCTTGCATTTCCTTAAGGAACGCAGTCATTTCTGAGCTTTCTTCACCAGGGTGGAGCTGTGTGGTGTTCATGACAGTTCTCTGTGATGCTGATTCCCAGGAACCTAAAACTGCTCACCTGCTCCACCTGAGCTCCACTCGTGTACACAGGGGTGTGTGCCTTTGCCTCATTTTTTCCAAAATTAACAATCAGCTCCTTAGTTTCATTGATGGTGAGCAGTAGGTTGCTCTCTGAGTACCACCCTGCAAGATTGTTGATTCCTGTCTAGTATGAAGTCTCGTCATTGTTGTTAGCTTGCTAAAGAAGGAGAGAAAAAAGTCATAAAAAAAACAAAAAGTTCCAAACTCTCTGTTGAAAACTTCTCAAATTTGTTGTTTTCACTATTTTTAAGTCAACCAAATAATTAATAATTCATCAGTAATAGGATGGCCATAATTGGCTATCTCAGTCAACAAGAGAACCAAGGCGTCCTTCTCTCTTGATCTGATTTGCCGTGTGAAAAGAGCAACAGGTCAATTTTAATAAATTACATATGAATTCCTATGACGACATATGTGATGGTACAATGATTTTAAATTCTCAGATCATCAGCATTACAAGCAACCAGCAGTGATAGCGCCTTTTCAGTGAAAACTCCTTTTCTTTTCTTCTATTTTCAACAGAAAGTTCAATTTCAGTCTTCATGAAAGGAGCTTTTGACAGTACTGCTGTTTCTTGTTTGTTCCCAGAATGTTCACGTCCACATCGTTGACATGTCCAGCATGAGACAGGTGTGGGAGTTTGCCCAGAACTTCTCACAAAACAACACCGTGCATGTGCTGGTAGGTGGTATGGGGATGTGTGTTGGCTCATCTTTGATACACACATTGGTTTGTATAGTAACTGAGTCACTTGTTCATCATTTATCTGCTCACCAGATTAACAATGCAGGCTGTATGGTGAACCAGAGAGAGTTAACTGAGGAGGGTTTCGAGAAGAACTTTGCCACAAATGTACTCGGTAAGTTATTTTTAAATACTCGTTCCAGAGGTTAGCCACCAATTCTGAAACAACACCTTTGTTAAAGGAAGCCAAAGTTCTTAAATGTTCAGATCGGAGTGACTGTTTGCACTGGAGCTGTTATCTGGAGCAGACTGTGATGGATGAATGGGTCAAACACAGGACTTCACCCAGGAGACTGGCCTTCAATTCCTGTGTGACGTTTTCTTCAGTGTTCAGTCACAGTTTGGTTTGGTTTAGGCACTAAAACCACTTGTCTAGGTTCGGAAATGATCATAGCTGGGTACACGTAGCCTTGTTGGCTACAGACACTTGAGCGCTAGAAGCATCTGCCAAATAAAGCTCTGTACAATTTGCAAAATTCTGTTTCAAATCAGGAAGTATCTGCCCATAGACAGAGTAAACTATGAATCTGACTGGACATTTGGTGCCAACTTTCAGCACTTAACAGTTGTCATTACTCCGTGCTACAGACACATTTCACTCTGCACCAGTGACGTATTCGAATGCAAACACAAAAGTCTGTCTGTTAAACAAATAAAGACGCCTCTCATTAAAAGTTGTCTTAACGAAAGCAGTGTACAAGCACTTTGCCTAAATTAAGCAGTATGAATTTAAGTAAATAATGGTTTAAATCAGGAAACAAAAGGTTAAATAATAAGCAAATACTTGGACCGGGCATTTGGTGCTTGAGGTTTTGATGCTCAGTCATCAGCAGTTGTCTATAGCAGACCATGTAGATTAAATGTTGCTGAACTACCGTCCTCCATATTTTTTTAGGTACCTACATCCTCACCAAGGTGTTGATACCTGCACTGAAGAAGGTTGAAGACCCAAGAGTGGTGTGTTGGCTGTCAATAATGTCAAAAATAGTGACGTACCAATACCGTTTTGGAAAGATGAAGATGTTTTTTTGCTGTCAGCAAAACTGCATGTACGAACTGTATGAACCCCATGTAAATCTTAAGCTTTATTAAAGTAAAAAACACACATCTGCTACTGTCTCGTCACAGGTCACCGTGTCGTCAGGCGGCATGCTCACGCAGAAGATGAACGTGGACGACCTCCAGTTTGAGAAGGGGACGTTTGACGGCACCATGGCCTATGCTCAGAACAAAGTAAAGGAGACTGATTTACAGCACCAGAGAGGAATGACCGTGGCACGTCTCCATGTTTGTTGAAGTGTTGTTGTGTTGTTGTTGTGACAGAGACAGCAGGTGATACTGACAGAGAGATGGGCCTCCCAACACAAAGAGATACATTTCTCCTCCATGCACCCTGGCTGGGCAGACACACCAGGTAAACAGCAGAAAAGGAAATGTTCATTTCATTGTTTAGTCTTTGAAATAGTCAGAAGATAGTAAAAAAATACCTGTATGACATGACATGATTGCACATTTTGTCCTTGTATTTAAACCTTATTTCAAGTTCCAAGGCCAATTAGTCCACTAGATAGTAGATAGTTTTGACTTGTGTGGCATTTAATTAAATACAACACTCTTGAGAAATAAAGCAGTATCCTGTATTCACTTGACACTAAAATATGCAAATCATAACCCCTGAGTAACACTTACAGGTGACGGGAGACGTTGCTTCTGTGATTTACAGTTTTGTTTGTTTGTCTCTCTGTAGCTGTCCAGACGTCCATGGCATCATTCCACGCTAAGATGCAGTCCAAACTGAGGACAGAGGCCATGGGGGCCGACACCGTGGTGTGGCTCGCAGTGTCTGCAGCCGCCGTAAAGCAGCCGAGCGGACTCTTCTTCCAGGGTCAGAAACAAATCAAATTCAGTCTTACTACGCTACAGCATGAGCAGTACCCATTCACACGTCACTGGCATAGCATTGGGAGCTATTTGGGGTTTAGTGTCTTGCCGAAGGATGCTTCGACATGTAGACTGCAGGAGGCAGGGATCAAATCCAAGAAATTTGACTTATTCCTCAGACATATTTAGAAAGTTAGACTAAAATTATAATAGAGTGACTTCCCAATCACTGAAAAATGAAAATTGCTTTCCGCCATTTCTGAAAATGCAAACGCCCCACGGCACACAAACTCAGAGCTTTCATAAAATTTCCACTTCCGACTTTGTGAATACCACAAGAGGGTGTCTTTCAAATGGACCCCCTTCGAAGGCAACATTTTAGTAGGCGGCATGCGGTACATAGTGATTGAGTATGTCGAAGGCACTGTGTGATTTCATACACAGCCAAGGGTTAGGCAGCCTGCCAGAAGAGGACAAATGTTCTGCACTGCAGGTTTAAGTATCAAGGGTGCACAATATCAGTGGTATAGGAAGTATTCAGATCCTTTACCTGAGTGAAATTAGCAATACCACTGTATGAAAATACTCCATCACAAGTAAAAGTCCTGCATTGAAAATATTTAATGTATGTAGTATAATAATAATATTTGTATTCAGTTACAGTAGTTTTGTTTATAATTTCTTACATAAAACTGTCAGATTTCAGAGGATTCAGATTCATTGAGCATATTAAACACTAGATTGAGATTTAATAAACAGCTGTTTGCTGGGTTCTGAGTGGGTAAAACACTGCACCAATGGACAGCTCCTTGGAAAGGGAGGATAGTGGCTGTGACATAATAATAATAATAACAATAAAAATAACAATTATTATTATTATTATTATTATTATGAGTGAATCGGTAATGGAGGATGATGCCTTGTTGCTCATGTTTCTGTCACACTTTAACATTTCAATCGATCCTGCTTTCTGTAGTCAGCTCCCTGAATGTTAGTCTAACACGTTTTTGCGGTTCAGTGTTCCTCCCTCCTGCTGTCTCACATATTCCCATAAAATCTCTTCCAGACCGTAAAGCAGTGGCGACCCACCTGCCACTGGCCTCCTCCAGGTCCACACCACAGGACGAGGAGAAGCTGGTGACTGTGCTGGAGGAGTTTGCCCTCAAGTTCAAACCTTAATGTCTCTGTAAATGGACTTATAACCAAGCACTCCTCAATAATGCTTAATGTTTACATAATAGTGATTTTTCACATTTTTCTCACAGATACAGATACAGATACAGATAAAAAAAAAACTCTCAAAGTGTAGTGAGGTTGTTTTTAGGAAAGAACAATCTTGTGTAGTTGTTGAGGCTTTTATCCACAAGGTTTATCAAAACTCAGCGTAAGGAAAATCCAAATTATAAATACCCTTTAAATGAAATTTTGAATCATGTATTCATCAAGTCTACGGGGAGGAATGTATCACTGATGCTTTAATGTGAATTTAACCCAAAATGCAACTTTTATATTAATTAAATGTATTTATACTGTAGACGTTTCTTTCTTGTCTGAACATGTGTGTCATGTCTGGATATGCAATGCCCATTGGAATATGGAAGGAGACAGAGTGTAGCCAAGATGCTGCATTAACCTGGTGAGCTCATGAGCTGTAAGAGATTAAATAAGGCCTCAGGTCAGCTTTGGATCTTAAATTTGGAAGGAGCCACTGGGCTCCGTCATGCCAGGTCTTAAAATATATAGGTACAGGCCAGGTTCAGGTCCATCTGGAACCCAACCACTGCTGTGTGTTTGAAGCCATATTGAGACATTTTCCTTGTTATTTTCCTTCACAATAATGTTTTGGGACTGTATTAATAAGTACCAATAATTTTTTTGGTCTCTGAAAGCCCTGACAGAGATAACAAATTGGGTCTTAATATTATTCAGTAAACAGCCAAATCATTTGCGCTTAAAATGGAAATGAAGGTTTCACTGTCATGTTTTCATTTATTTTCATCCAGAAGACAATTTAGTCTGATACTGAAAATCCAACAGTTGGTCACACTGACAAATGCTGATTACTAAAGTGGCAAAAAAATTAATGGATGAAAATATTTACAACCAGTTAACTGATGAAGTGATTTCACAAAGCTGGACCCGGCTGCTCAAACGTGAGGATTTGCTGCTTTTCTCTGTTTTATATTAAATGAATGCCTTTAAGATTTTGGACACACAAAAGAATTTGACGTTACTTTGTGGTCTAACAACACGAGGTGGTCATTTGTCAACATGTTTGACAGTTCAGTGAAAAAGCCACTAGTAAAATGAAGTCATTTATATATTTGCTAGAATGCTTAGTAGTTGCTGAAGAAACGAAACAGTGTAATTTGTTTGGGCACTAAAGGCTGTCTGGATAAATTCAGTTACCCACTCTGTGTTGATGGAGGCTGCACCCAACAATCACAACAAACATTATCATTTCAATTAAAATGCTCTGTTTTCCTCAGCACCAGCTTTGACACAAATTGTTTTAAAGTCTGGCTGGACAGTGTAGTGTTTAGAGCACTGTGACACTCTGCCTTTCCACTGTATAAAAGGCAAATACTTGAAATAGGAGTTGCCTAACATCCTATTAAAAAAAAAAAAAGAAAAGAAAAGCTGAGCCTTGCAGAGGAGCATGAGGGAAGCCGACAACTGTAGATCAGATATGCAGATGTCTACAAGGAAAAAGGAAGAATAAGAAGCTGTTTGTGTAAAACTCTACACGAATCACTGATCAAGACCACAACCAGACACACAATTAGTCACATAGATGAACTTTTTAATGTTATTTAAACCTACATGGTTACATTAATGGACACACCGAAGCACACGTTGTGTTATCCTTCCTTCAACAGAGAATTGCTCACTGGCCTCAGATGGATAGAACCTGTCATTTACTTTGACTGCAACTAAATCTTAGGTACTGTTCATCTGCTAGACTTCTATCTCCTGTGTGGTCTTTATGTTTAAAGGACTACACCAGTGGTTTTGTACAATTTTGCTTTTTTTTTTTTAAATCACATACACTTCACGTGATCATAGGCATGTGTTTTACTTTTTTTGGACTTGTTTTAACTACTATTCCAAGCATCTACAGTTTTACACAGCATAGAGCAACAATAGCCGGAAACCAACAGTGTCTTTGACAGATTCGAAAAATACACCCTGAAAACCTTGAACTGTACACCGTGCATTTGAATCTGGCCTGCAAAAACAAAACATGATTAGTAGTTAAGGAGCTGAATCCTTGGGAAAAACACTGGTGTTGTCCTTTAAAGTGTTATACTACCCACAGGCTCACAGTCATGAGTAGACGGGTGCTGTAAATGTACCTTTATGGGTGTCTGAGAAGCCTGTTGTCTGTCCTTTCTCTACTGCTGGATGAAGTCTTAACATAATCTTATTTCTCATTTAAATATCAAACATCTTTGGAAAGTATTGAGAGGGGTTTGAACATTAGAAGAATTCAGCTTAGTTACCATATGATTACATCAAAGCACAAACATGATGAGCACAAACAAATTCATAGTTTCTCTTCACAGCAGCGATTTGTGACATATTTTCAATCCAGTGCATTGACATAAAAGCCAGTATACAGTATTGACTTTAAAGAACAGTAACGATGAGAGCAAAATCAAAGCAACCGTGTTCATTAGTTTCCTTTCAGTCCTGATACATGTACTGTATGTGCTGTACGCGCTGCCGCTCTTTAGCTTGATGATATGTGCGTTTACATGTCAGAAACATTAAGACATCACTCATAGTAATAAATAATCTCATAAAACAGTCGACGGCAGAGAACATAGAGGGATCAACAAGCAGTCTGGTTAATTTAGATGGTAAAACCTGCCAGGTTTCATCTGGATTGAGGCAAACACTGTGTGTAAGTTCAGTATCATGACAAAATCAACAACCTCTGTTAAGACCTCACCATTTAAGTTTTCTTTAAACAGAGAGAAAAAGCTTTTCCCCACAGAGTTAGACAGCGTCACAAATATATCCCAAATGAAGATAATGAAAGAGTGTGACAATCAAATCAAAGACTCCATATTTTTATGGGATCCGTTTATACAGATTTCCACAAATTAGCCTAAATGGCCTGACATATTGTGACTTTCTACTAGAATTAAAATGAAGTTCTGTGCGTCTGAACAACGTTTTGCTGCAGAGCAGTGCGTCATAGACCAACTTCATGAGGTTCAGAGGTTTGCTTGATATCCAGTTTATCTGTAACACTCGAGCAGCCAAACATCCACACACGAGAAAAACCTATGTGGACATTCAGATACCATGCAGTAAGGAGGCCTCCATGTACACACACCTGACCCACTGTGAGTACATTAGAAACAGTACTCTGTGAGCTTGAAAATACTTCCCTACAGTCCTCTCCTTTAGTGGCTGATATGATGTACAGAAGTCTAAATAGAGACTCAAGTGAAAGGCTTATTGTTTCCTCAGTGTCACATGTTTGAAGTACTATTATGCCCAATTAAATGTTACCGATATGAGTCTGACATACTCAGACAGTATTTCTTCATCTTATGAAAATAATGGAAACCCATAATGAGTGATGTGAAGCATCTGAAGCCAGGATCAGCCCATATCATACATGCAGTTTCAGTCCAGCCTGTGCCACCCATTAGCGAGAAAAGTAATAGCACCTAAGGGCTGCAGATATACTGTAGATATGCTCCCACGTCCACAGGCAAGGCCTGCAGCAGCTACAGTATTGACACTAGTGTCACCTGCAGGCAATGAATTAAAACTGCAGGGTTTTTTATGCAGCTGCCGTTGTGTTTGTCTGTTTGCAGGTTTTATATTTTACATTTGGATGAAAAATCTTGTCAAATAAAATAAAAATAAAAGTAAAATAAAAAATGTGGGAAACATAAACGCAAACTTCAGATTATTAGGAATGCAGGCTAAATACATTTGGTGCAGATAACGTGACCTTTAAAACATATCTGCTGTTGGGACTGAGAGACTGTTACCACCAGGCGACTACAGACTTTCCACAGATAATTAACACTTATACTCAGTGGCCACTCTATTAAAACGGGCTAACAGCTCCCTTCACAAAGATTCAGTTTTACTGAAACTGTTTTAGAAAGAAGTTGATTCATCTATACGATCATTTTGGAGGATGATGTTTGTGGAGCCGCTGAATTTTAAGCATAACTAACTGGCAAAAGTTTAATCACTTGTTTAACAGTAAAGTCCCCCGTTTTTCGTAAAACATGGGAACCCTTCCTGTCATATATTGGTTTGAATATTTCCACCATTCTCGCAAGAGGGTTTGTATCATAGTTCCGAATGCTCTGCATCAGAACCTCTCTCTGATCATGTGGATGTATTATGCATGGTAATGTGCCCTCAATTTATTTCTTTGTGTGGGAGATGACTCCTGAATCTCTCTCGCCTATATAAATTCGAATTTTACTGTATATGTGAGCCAAATGTATGTGTGTTTGTTTGTTTGTTTTGTTATATATGTTCTTGTTTTATCTCTTTTAATAAACATGTATTTTAAAAAAAAGTCAAGTCCCCAAAAAGTAATACTATTACTATTAGCAATACTATTACTATTAGCAATACTATTACTATTAGTAATACTACCAGTAATACTAGTGGACTTGTTGATGAGGTTGTTTTGTCAGATTAACATTAGAGGTTTTGCGTTCTCAGAGTGGACTGTAATCACTGTAACACACTGATGTTGCTATTTTACAAACAGATGGTCAAGTTTCAAATGTCAAACAAAAGAAGCAGCCTACATGAATCTTGGTGGTGAGTCCAAGTGTCAGCTATCACTCTCATTGTGCACAGAGGGCCAAGTCAACATGTCTACATCTGAGAGACACACCTGCTGCTACTTTCTCTTCCTGTGGGTGGTGCAGGTTAGCTGGTATAGAACTGATCAAACGGCTTTGTCTTCTGGAGAAATCTGCTAAAGCCCGCTAAACATGAACAATTCTGTTTGAGTTTCTGAGCGTCACGGTCCGGCTGCATGACGTGCTTCATATAAAGTTTGGGTTTGATGGTACCGACAATTATATACTAACATGTTCCACTCACTGTTTTGAGTTTACAGTATGAAATCGTCAGGAATGCATGGAAGTTAAGTAAATAAGTCAAACGCCTCAACCCCTCCCACACACTCACACATATACACAGAGATCCCCTACCTGACAGCACCCTTCACAGAAGCAAACACCAACAACTGAAACCTTGTGTCAACCAAGGCCTGCTCTGCTCCCAGGCTTCACTGGCCTGCAGTGTCCTCACTGTGAACGTGCAACAGCCGCTGCTTGTTGTTGAATAACTGTTAAATATTATCCAGATGACATCGATATTGTTGGATAAGCTTCTCTCTTTCTCTTCCAAGTGCGACCGCTGCCGTGAAACCATCACAGTTTGGAGAACAGAGCTCCCTGCTGACTGCTGGTCGTCCACAGACGTCAGGACACCACAGGAGTCATGTCCCATAGCTGCAGGTCGACATGAGACATAATCAGTCAGTCTGTTGTCAAAGGCAGATGACGTGCGTCGGCTGGCTGCTAAACATCGCTGCTGTTTCGAGATTTCAGGCAGAGATTAGAAAGGAAAGCGTCTGGAGACAGATTTCGAATATGGTTTTTGAGATGCAGGTATACATTTGGATCTAACACTGACATACTGAATTTAGTTTTAAATGTAGTCATTTGAATTTACAAAAACTGGGAGCTATTTAGTGTTTTTCCAGGAATGTACAGTACACATTGATAAGCCTCTGAAGCAAGATTCAGATTAGCAGTCAGTAAAAACCACAGCGATGACAGTCTTTTAGGTTAGCAGCCAGCGTCGCATTACTGGATACATGACTGATGTATAATATGTAGGCAAAGTGACAATATCCTTCATTTATAAGTTTAGCAAACAGGAGGTCAGGGCATTTGGGCAATTTTAACAAGCAAAAAACTACAGATAAACCAGACACAGAGCAACAAGATCATTGCATTAAAATTATGTTTCTGTTTATGTGATGAATTAGGTCCAGTATTCACTCTGCTTTTGGCTGTGGTTTATTTTACAGCAACTGTTGAGAAAAATGTCTGTCTCTTTAGCTGTTAAAGCTCCCCGAGCAAAGTC